>NW_024608106.1:0-49373 GCF_018296145.1 Oncorhynchus tshawytscha
AGCTGGTGAAGATACCGGGGCCGGTACAGATTGTGCACTTGCGATTGTGCCAGTTCAAGTAAAGATGGCAAATGGAAACAAGTCTGCGTTAACCTATGCATTTCTCGATTCTGGTAGCTCAGCAACATTTTGTACGGAGAGACTCATGAGGCAGTTGCAAGCTAAAGGCAGTGAGACTGAGATTCTGCTATACACAATGGGGCAGGAGAGTCCTACCAAGAGCTTTGAGATATCTGGATTAGAGATTGGCAATGTGGAAGGTGACACATTTCTTGCATTACCAAAGGTCTACACCCAAAATAAGATCCCAGTGACAAGGGAGAATATTCCCACTCAGAAAGATCTCAAAAGGTGGCCATACCTGAAAGAGATTCAGTTGAAGGAAATTGACGCCGACGTCGACCTCCTGATTGGCATAAATACTCCAAAGGCAATTGAAACCTTGCAGATCATAAATAGTCAAGGCATCGTATGCAGTGAAAACCCTCTTTGGATGGGTGATGAATGGTCTTCTTAACAATTGTACCATGGCAGAAGAATCTAGGCATCCTACGGTGATGGCCAATCGTATCTCAATGGCCGACCTGGGGTTCTTCTTGTAAATCAGTACAACCATGACTTCCCAACAAAGATGTAGTCCTGCCAAACAATCGTGGCATGGCAAAGCAGCGGGCTCTAAATATTATCAGGAAGTTCAAGAAGGGCAAAGGTTACGCTGCAGAGTACAAAGGCTTCATGGAAGAGATGATAACAAAGGTTACGCCGAGAAGGTACCACAAGAACAGCTCCTCAGAGAGAAAGGCAAGGTATGGTACATACCACACCATGGCGTTCACCATAAGCTCAAAGGAACGATACGAGTGGTGTTTGACTGTTCATCATCCTATAAAGGTACATCTCTTAACAGTGAACTTCAAGGCCCTGACCTGGCAAACACGCTTATAGGAGTCTTGGTAAGATTTCGGCAAGAGCACATTGCCATGATGGCAGACATCGAAGGAATGTTCCATCAAGTACATGTCCATGAAGATTACTTGGACTTCCTGCGATTCCTATGGTGGCCGGACGGTGATACTAACAAAAGATTGGAGGAGTACAGAATGACGGTTCATCTTTTTGGTGCTATATCCTCTCCAAGTTGTGCAAACTTTGCACTGTGAAAGACTGCAGAAGACAACTGTGAGAGGTACGATGAAGAGGTGATTCAAACAGTCAAGTCCAACTTCTATGTTGATGACTGCCTCAAGTCAGTGGCCACAGAAGAACAAGCCATAGCTCTCACAAAAAACCTCAGGGATGTGTGCTCTCAGGGTGGGTTCAAATTGACCAAGTGGGTCAGCAACAGCCGCACTGTGCTGGCTTCTATCCCTGATGAACACAAAGCCAAGCAGATAAAAGAACTGGACCTGGACAGAGAAAAGCTGCCTGTTGAAAGAGCACTTGGAATCCGATGGAACATTGAAAGTGATGCATTTACCTTCCGAGTCACTGTCAAGAACAGACCCCTTACAAGAAGAGGTATTCTCTCAACTGTCAGCTCTATTTATGATCCATTAGGTTTCCTCGCCCCATTTGTAAGGCAAAGCAAATTCTTCAAGTGCTCTGCAAGCTAAAGTGTGGATGGGATGAAGTCATCCCTGAAGAACACTCTATTTCATGGCAGAGATGGCTCTCAGAGCTGGGCCAGCTCTCCAGATTCCAGATATACAGGTGTTTGATGCCTGAGAACTTTGGTCAAGTCAAGACGGCACAGCTGCATCACTTCGGTGATGCAAGTGAACAAGGTTATGGCACGGCAAGCTACCTTAGGTTCACAAACGGTATGGAAAAGGTTCACATTGCATTCATACTGGGGAAATCAAGGGTGACTCCATTCAAGTAGATGACAATCCCCAGACTGGAACTTGCTGCAGCAACATTTGCAGTGCGAGTGGACAGGATGTTAAGGTTGGAGCTCCAGATTGAACTTGAGGAGTCAACTTTTGGACGGACAGCCAGTCTGTGCTAAAATACACCCGCAATGATACCAAGTGATTCCATACCTTTGTGGCTAATAGGGTTGCTATGATCCGTGACCTATCGAAAGCAAAACAGTGGAGGTATTTGATCTCCAAACACAACCCAGCCGATGATGCTTCAAGAGGATTACATGTTGAAATGTTCCTGAACTCAAAGAGATGGCGCAAAGGACCAGAATTCCTGGAGAAACCAGAAACTCAATGGCCGAAAGTCCCCGAGGAGCTTAGCTCCATCCCTCCGGATGATCCAGAGGTGAGAAAAGACATAATCGTAAACCGTACAAGTGTGGAAGAAAAGAGTCCAACCAGCAAACTGATTGAGTACTATTCAACATGGAACAGCTTGAAGAAAGCAGTTGCCTGGATGCTGAAACTGAAGAAACGTCTTCTACAGTTAAGCCAGAAAAGGAAAATTTCTCTCAAACTGATCCAAGATCAGATCAGAGTCTGACAAACTCACTGAAGGAACAAATTGACAAGTTCAAACTGACGTTTAGAAAAGAAAGTCTGTCTGTGAATGACCTAGATGAAGCAGAAAGGGTCATCATTCGATTTGAGCAATGACAGCACTTTAAACAATAAATTGCACTAGTTGTGGAAGGAAAACAATGTGCCAAGAGAAGCGGCTCAATCTGTAAGCATGATCCAAATGTTGACAATGGCATTCTGAGAGTAGGAGGAAGGTTAAGCAAAGCTCCTATGCCTACGGAACTAAAGAATCCTATGATCCTGCCCAAAGACTCCTACATCTCCAGACTGATCTTACTCCACATCCATAAGCAGGTTGGCCACTCTGGGAGAGGTCAAATGCTTTCTAGACTAAGCCAGCGATATTGGATACCCTGTGCCAACTCCTTAGCAAGGAAGATCCTTAAGAGCTGTGTCTTCTGCAGGCGGATGCAAGCTAGAGCTGGAGAACAGAAGATGGCCGACCTTCCACAAAACCGGGTGTCACCTGATTTGCCGCCTTTCACCCATGTGGGTATAGATTACTTCGGCCCCATAGAGGTGAAGCGAGGCCGCGTTCATGTGAAGCGGTATGGTGTGATCTTTACTGATTCCTGCATCAATGCCCTGCGCAGGTTCATCTGTCGAAGGGGCCCAGTAACAAGTATCAGAACAGACAATGGCACCAACTTTTTTGGAACACACAGAGAGCTAGGAGAAGCTCTGAAAGAGCTGGATCACAACAAGATTTAAAATGAATTAGTGAAGGAAGGAGTGACATGGTCATTCAATCCTCCCTCTGGAGCCCACCATGGGGGGGTATGGGAGAGATTGATCCGACTGGTGAAAAATATCCTCTATTCAGTCCTTAAAGAGCAAGTACTGGATGATGAGGCTTTGCAGACAGCCTTGTGTGAAGTTGAGGCGATTATGAACGACAGACCAATCACTACTGTAACAAATGACCCTAATGATCTAGAACCCCTGACTCCAAACCATCTGCTTCATCTGAAAGCTAAGCCAGATTGAGATCTATGGACTATTTTCCTACATAGCACCTTGTATATTTGTATATTGCTATGAACTGTAATTGTGCTCTGGTATAGAATGTTTTGTGTATTGGCTCTACGTTTGAATATTAAGTAATTGTTGTGCATTCAGTGCAGTCAACAATTAGGGGCCGGTATGTTAGAGCCGATTTTGACATATTTGTATAAAAACTGAACATACGGAGCTCCATGTATATTTGTGTAAATATATTAATGTATATGATGAAATATTAGGTACGTACCTTTTATGATTTATATTTACCTGATTGAGATATATTCATTTGTTGTTAGTGTAATTCAGTTTTTGGCCCCCCCTCTTGCCTATTCATTGTATTGTGGTAAATGTGTTAGGATTAAGGCAGGAACTTGGGCCTTCGGGGGAGGGAGTCCTTGCTAGATGCGGGAGCGGTGTAGTTTTTTGACCATACAGACATACAGACAGGTCATAATATGTATTTTCCATATCAAGTATTCTATGCTTTAAGTTGATTGGAGAATAATTTCTTTGTTAGATATAAGAAGAATAAACTTTTTTGTTGCACCATATCCCTAGATGTCATTGAATGTTTGGCCGATTGGAAACCTTGAGTGTGAACTGTATGCATACCAAACAACCACGCTTCAGGCTTGGGCAGTGGCTATGGTAAAGAGGAAAGGAAGCCACTACACCAATAGTTCCTGCCAAGGCAGCAGCTACTCTTCCTGGGGTTTATTAAGGATACCCATTAGTTCCTGCCAAGCGAGCAGCTACTCTTCCTGGGGTTTATTAATGATCCCCATTAGTTCCTGCCAAGGCAGCAGCTACTCTTACTGGGGTTTATTAAGGATACCCATTAGTTCCTGCCAATGCAGCAGCTACTCTTCCTGGGGTTTATTAATGATCCCCATTAGATCCTGTCAAGACAGCAGCTACTCTTCCTGGGGTTTATTATGAATCCCCATTAGTTCCTGTCAAGGCAGCAGCTACTCTTCCTGGGGTTTATTAATTATCCCCATTAGTTCTTGCGAAGGCAGCAGCTTCTCTTCCTGGGGTTTATTAAGGATACCCATTAGTTCCTGCCAAGGCAGCAGCTACTCTTCCTGGGGTTTACCCATTAGTTCCCGCCAGGGCAGCAGCTACTCTTCCTGGGGTTTATTATGGATCCTCATTAGTTCCTGCCAAGGCAGCAGCTACTCTTCCTGGGGTTTATTAATGATCACCATTAGTTCCTGCCAAGGCAGCAGCTACTCTTCCTCTGGTTTTATTATGGATCCCCATTAGTGCCTGAAGGCAGCATCTAGCCTTCTGCCAAGGCAGCAGCTACTCCCGTATGGGCTCCGTGTGTTGCAGCATCTCCGTGCAAGAGGCATCACTAAAATCCCTGGTTCGAATCCAGGTTGTATCATATCTGGCAGTGAATGTGAGTCCCAAAGTGTGGCATGAAATTAGTCCAGTGTGGTTTGGGTTTAACTGGGGTAGGCCGTCATTGAAAGTAAGAAATTGTTCTTAATTAACTGACTTGCCTAGTTAAATAAAGGTTAAATCAAATTAAAAAAGCAACTACTCTTCCAGGGGTTTATTATGGATCTCCATTAGTTCCTGTCAAGGCAGCAGCTACTCTTCCTGGGGTTTATTGTGCATCACCATTAGTTCCTGTAGGGGCAGCAGCTACTCTTCCTGAGCATTATTACTGATTCCCATTAGTTACTTTAGGGGCAGCAGCTACTCTTCCTAGGCATTATTACTGATTCCCATTAGTTCCTTTAGTGGCAGCAGCTACTCTTCCTGGGGTTTATTATGGATAACCATTAGTTCCTTTAGGGGCAGCAGCTACTCTTCCTGGGGTTTATTATGGATCACCATTAGTTCCTTTAGGGGCAGCAGCTACTCTTCCTGTGGTTTATTATGGATCACCATTAGTTCCTTTAGGGAAGCAGCTACTCTTCCTGGGCATTATTACTGATTCCCATGAGTTCCTGTCAAGGCAGCAGCTACTCTTCCTGGGGTCCAAACACTTATTAAGACACTTACAGTACATCACTCATAAAACAACAGATAAAACAGTACACCATATTGTGAGGACAGACACTGGAGACGAGAAGTGAGTGAACATTTCATGAAACATGGACAGGAACAGAATACGTTTGGACAGGGGAAAACAAAAACAAGAATAATGCTGACACAGCGATCTAACCAAAGAACAGACAGATATAGGAGGGGCAATCAACAAGGTAATGGAGTCCAGGTGAGTCCAGCGAGTGCTGATGTGCGTAATGATGGGCAGCCTGGTGCCCTCAAGCGCCAGAGAGAAGGAGCGGGAACAGGCATGGCGCATATAACATTATTACACCACTACATATCTACAATACAAAATGTATAATATCCCCCTACAACAGTATTACAACGTATGTCTGTGTAGAGTGCCTGTGCTTGTGCCCATGTACATATTTGATACACTGCCGATTTTGCAGGTTTTCCTAATTACAAAGCATGTAGAGACCTGTAATTTTTATCATAGGTACACTTCAACTGTGAGAGACGGAATCTAAAACAAAAATCCAGAAAATCACATTGTATGATTTTTAAGAAAATAATTTTAATTTTATTGCGTGACATAAGTATTTGATACATCAGAAAAGCAGAACTTAATATTTGGTACAGAAACCTTTGTTTGCAATTACAGAGATCATACGTTTCCTGTAGTTCTTGACCAGGTTTGCACACACTGCAGTAGGGATTTTGGCCCACTCCTCCATACAGACCTTCTCCAGATCCTTCAGGTTTCGGGGCTGTCGCTGGGCAATACGGGCTTTCAGCTCCCTCCAAAGATTTTCTATTGGGTTCAGGTCTGGAGACTGGCTAGGCCACTCCAGGACCTTGAGATGCTTCTTACGGAGCCACTCCTTAGTTGCCCTGGCTGTGTGTTTCGGGTCATTGTCATGCTGGAAGACCCAGTCACGACCCATCTTCAATGCTCTTACTGAGGGAAGGAGGTTGTTGGCCAAGACCTCGCAATACATGGCCCCATCCATCCTCCCCTCAATACGGTGCAGTCGTCCAGTCCCCTTTGCAGAAAAGCATCCCCAAAGAATGATATTTTCACCTCCATGCTCCACAGTTGGGATGGTGTTCTTGGGGTTGTACTCATCCTGCTTCTTCCTCCAAACACGGCGAGTGGAGTTTAGACCAAAAAGCTCTATTGTTGTCTCATCAGACCACATGACCTTCTCCCATTCCTCCTCTGGATCATCCAGATGGTCATTGGCAAACTTCAGATGGGCCTGGACATGCGCTGGCTTGAGCAGGGGGACCTTGCGTGCGCTGCAGGATTTTAAAACTTGTTCACGCTACCACGTTCCCCAAGGGGTACCACCCCCCCTGCTCAACTGAAACAGTGGCGCACAGAATGCAAAAATATTCATAGAAATATTTAACCTCCACACATTAACAAGTCCAATAGCACAAATGAAAGATAAACACCTTGTTCATCTACCCAGCAAGTCAGATTTCTAAAATGTTTTACGGCGAAAACATAGCACATATTTATGTCAAACCACCACCAAAGATACGGCTAATTTAAATAGCCATATTTGTCGAACAAAAGATGCAATCACAAAAGCAGGATTAAAAGAAAAATAATTCACTAACCTTTTGAAAATCTTCATCAGATGACAGTAATAGGACATGTTATACAGTACATTTATGTTTTTTTTCAATAATATGCAATTTATATCCATAAATCACTGTTTACATTGACGGCCATGTTCAAAAAATGCTACTAAAATGTCCGGAGAAATTATGATAACTCCGCCAGATAACGCCAGATAACAGCAATACACATCATAAACTTTGACTAAATATACATGTTGTACATATAGTTAGAAAGATACACTCCTTCTTAATGCAATCGCTTTGTCACATTTATTTTTAACGTTACAGAAATCGTTCATTTTTCAATAATCTGAGACGGCTCTCAGACATTAGCAATATTTCTCCGCTATGTTGGAGTCAACAGAAACACAAAATTACCACATAAATATTCCCTTACCTTTGATGGTCTTCGATCATAAGTCGTGTAAGGAGTCATACTTACCAAAAACTGCGTTTGGTTTTCAAGTCTGTGTCTTTGTGTTCTCAAACGCGACAAATTCCGGCTGAAATGCAGCCAAAATTCAAGGGGTTGCGCATCAAAACATCAAAATTCCATATTATATGTCGACTAAACTGGTCAAACTAAGTGCAGAATCAAGCTTTAGGATGTTCTAAACGTGCAAAACAATTCTCAACTCGAACAGACAAACCGGTATCGTGTAGTGATTCCTGGAACAAAGGGAACTCCAGGCGCAAAACGTGCATGAAAGTGCATGTGTTTTCACGTGACACCAATGCTTTAGCCCGCCAACGGGTCAAAGCCCGCGCGATTTTCACAATGAAATGCCCTATTGAAAGAAGACATCTCGCTGAAGAGATAGAAACTGTTCCCAGATCCGTAGCTGGTTGGGAAGGGTGGGGGCGATGACGTCAAATTTGGCCCAAATTTCCTGATGACAGAGAGAGTTTGGGAGAATGGCTGCCCTGTGAGTTCTGCTTTACATACAGACATAATTTGAACGGTTTTAGAAGCTTTAGAGTGTTTTCTATTCAATAATTATTATTATATGCATATATTAGCAATTTTGGACAGATTTTTTTTCTGTTTACTATGGGCACGCAATTCCTCCAAAAGGGGCAGTATTCTGCCTAGCCCTAACAGGTTTTAATCCATGACGGCGTAGTGTGTTACTAATGGTTTTCTTTGAGACTGTGGTCCCAGCTCTCTTCAGGTCATTGACCAGGTCCTGCCGTGTAGTTCTGGGCTGATCTCTCACCTTCCTCATGATCATTGACGCCCCACAAGGTGAGATCTTGCATGGAGCCCCAGAACGAGGGTGATTGACTGTCATCTGGAACTTCTTCCAATTTTTTATAATTGCGCCAACAGTTGTTGCCTTCTCACCAAGCTGCTTGCCTATTGTCCTGTAGCCCATCCCGGCCTTGTGCAGGTCTAGAATTTTATCCCTGATGTCCTTACACAGCTCTCTGGTCCTGGCCACTGTGGATTGGTTGGAGTCTGTTTGATTGAGTGTGTGGACAGGTGTCTTTTATACAGGTAATGAGTTCAAACAGGTGCAGGTAATACCGGTAATGAGGGGAGAACAGGAGGACTTCTTAAAGAAAAACTAACAGGTCTGTGAGAGCCGGAATTCTTACTGGTTGGTAGGTGATCCAATACTTCTGTCATGCAATAAAATGCAAATGAATTACTTAAAAATCATACAATGTGATTTTCTGGATTTTTATTTTAGATTCCATCTCTCACAGTTGACGTGTACCTATGATAAAAATTACAGACCTCTACATGCTTTGTAAGTAGGAAAACCTGCAAAATCGGCAGTGTATCAAATACTTGTTCTCCCCACTGTATATGTGTGTGTTCGTACTTGTGTGTGTGTCTCTTCACAGTCCCCACTATTCCATAAGGTGTTTAAAATAAAATAAAAATATCTGATTTTACTGCTTGCGTCAGTTACCTTATGTGGAATAGAGTTCCATGTAGTCATGGCTCTATGTAGTACTCTGCACCTCCCACAGTCTGTTCTGGACTTGGGGATTGTGAAGAGACCTCGGGTGGCATGTCTTGTTGGGTATGCATTGTTGTCCGAGCTTTGTGCTAATAGTTTAAAACCTCTTATGGCTGAGATAGGCTAAGATCCCGTTAACGGGATTGATTTGACAACAGCCAGTGAAAGTGCAGGGCGCCAAATTCAAATAACAGAAATCTCATAATTATAATTCCTCAAACATACAAGTATTTCACACCATTTTAAAGATAAACTTGTTGTAAATCCCAACACAGTGTCCGATTTTTAAAAAATACTGCCATTTTTCCAGCTAAAGAGAGGAGTCACAAAAGCAGAAATAGAGATAAAATGAATCACTAACCTTTGATGATCTTCATCAGATGACACTCAGAGGACTTCATGTTACACAATACATGTATGTTAAGTTCGATAAAGTTCATATTTATATCCAGAAATCTCAGTTTACATTGACGCGTTATGTTCAGTAATGTTTTGCTTCCAAAACATCCAGTGATTTTGCAGAGAGCCACATCAATTTACGAAAATACTCATAATAAACATTGATAAAAGTTACAAGTGTAATGCATGGAATTATAGATAAACTTCTCCTTAACTTCTTGCGACTAGGTGGCGCTATTAAAAACTTTGGATGAAAAACGTTCCCGTTTTAAACAAGATATTCTGTCACGAAAAGATGCTCGACTATGCATATAATTGACAGCTTTGGAAAGACAACACTCTGACGTTTCCAAAACTGCAAAGACATTGTCTGAGTGCCACAGAACTGATGTTACAGGTGAAACCCAGATAAAAATCCAACCAGGAATTGCCGCATTTTTTGAAACCGCCTCATGCCAATGACTCCTTATATGGCTGTGAATGAGCTACGAATGAGCTTACGTTTTCCACGTATTCCCCAAGGTGTCTACAGCATTGTGACGTCTTTTTTAGGCATTTCCATTGAAGAATAGCCGTAAGGGACCATATATAGTAAGTGGTCACATGGTGTCTCCCGCAGAAAATCTTGCGTAAAATACTGAGGTAGCCATTTTTCCAATCGCTTCTTATGAGAAACCAATTGCCTCGACGGATATATTATCGAATCTATATGTTAAAAACACCTTGAGGATGGATCCTAAACAACGTTTGCAGTGTTTCTGTCGATATTATGGAGTTAATTTTGAAAAAAGTTTGGCATTGTAATGGTAGCATTTTCCAGTCGATTTCTCAGCCAAGCATGATGAACAAACGGGAGCTATTTCGCCTACAAAAATTATATTTTGGGAAAAAAGGAACATTTGCTATCTAACTGGGAGTCTCCTGAGTGAAAGCATCTTAAGTTCTTCAAAGGTAAATGATTTCATTTGGTTGCTTTTCTTATTTTTGTGAAAATGTTGCCTGCTGCCAGCAGAGCCTAGCATAGCATTATGCCATGATAAACTTACACAAATGCTTGTCTAGCGTTGGCTGTAACGCATATTTTGAAAATCTGAGATGACAGTGTTGTTAACAAAAGGCTAAGCTTGTGTTTGAATATATTTATTTCATTTCATTTGCGATTTTCATGAATAGGAAAAGTTTCTACGGGTATTTATGTCTGCTGCGTTATGCTAATGTTATGCTTTTAAATCCTCTACTGACGGTTCCTTGATGATCTTTTTGGTCTTCCTGTGACATCGGGTGCTCTAGGTGTCATGGGGGCAGGTAGTTTGCCTCGGGTGATGCCTTGTGCAGACCGCACCCTCCTCTGGAGAGCCTTGCGGTTGAGGCCGGTGCAGTTGCAGTACCAGGCTGTGATACAGCCCGACAGGATGCTCTCAATTGTGCATCTGTAAAAGTTTGTCAGGTTTTTTGGTGACAAGCCAAATGTCTTCAGCCTCCTGAGGTTGAAGAGGTGCTGTAGCGCCTCGTCACCACGCGCTGTCTGTGTGGGTGGACCATTTCAATTTGTCTGTGATGTGTACGCCGAGGAACTTAAAACTTTCCACCTTCTCCAATTCTTTCCCTTCGATGTGGATGGGGAGGTACTCCATCTGCTGTTTCCTGAAGTCCACAATCATCTACTTTGTTTTGTTGAGTGAGAGGTTGTTTTCCTGACACCACACTTTGAGTGCCCTCACCTCCTCCCTGTAGGCTGTCTCGTCGTTGTTGGTGATCAAGCCAACTACTGTTGCATCGTCTGCAAACTTGATGATTGAGTTTGAGGCGTGCATGGCCACGCAGTCGTGGTGAACAAGGAGTACAGGAGAGGGCTGAGCACCCACCCTTGTGGGGCCCCAGTGTTGAGGGTCAGCAAAGTGGAGATGTTGTTTCCTACCTTCACCACCTGGGGCGGCCCGTCAGAAAGTCCAGGACCCAGTTGCACAGGGAGGGGCTGAGACCCAGGACCTCCAGCTTGATCAAGAGCTTAGAGGGTACTATGGTTTTGAATGCTGAGCTGTAGTCAATGAACAGCTCGTCATTTTAGTTTGCTGCAGCTAGCAACTGGAACGAGCTGCAACAGGCACTCAAACAGGACACTTTTATCTCAATCTCTTTATTCAAAGACTCAATCATGGACACTCTTCATGACAGTTGTGGCTGCTTTTTCATGATGTATTGTTGTCTCTACCTTCTTGCCCTTTGTGCTGCTGTCTGTGCCCAATAATGTTTGTACCAAGTTTTGTGCTGCTACCATATTGTGTTGCTACCATGTTGTTGTCATGTTGTGTTGCTACCATGCTCTGTTGTCATATGTTGCTGCCTTGCTATGTTGTTGTCTTTAGGTCTCTCTTTATGTAGCGTTGTGCTGTCTCTCTTGTCGTGATGTGTGTTTTGTCCCATATTTATATGTTATTTATTTATTTTAATCCCAGCCCCCATCCCCGCAGGAGGTCTTTGCCTTTTGGTAGGCCATCATTGTCAATAAGAATTTGTTCTTAACTGAATTTCCTAGTTAAATAAAGGTAAAAAAATATATAAATGAACAAAAACAGCATTCTTACATGCGTATTCCTTTTGTCCAGATGGGATAGGGCAGTGTGCAGTGCAATGGCGATTGCGTCATCTGTGGACCTTTGGGGCGGAATGCAAACTGAAGTGGCTCTAGGGTGGCCAGTAAAGTGGTGGTGATATGATCCTTAACCAGCCTCTCAAAGTACTTCATGATGACAAAAGTGAGTGGTATGGGGCGGTCGTCATTTAGTTATCTTTGCCTTCTTGGGTACAGGACCAATGGTAGCCATCTTGAAGTATATGGGGACAACAGACTGGGAAGAAGTGGTAGATCGGTTATTCTCATTGACAGCCATTCTAAGAAGTGGTAGATCTGTTCTATGTGCTCTATTTCTATGCTTGTCATTCTTACGTTTTGTTTTTGAGTCTTTTACTTTCGGTGTTGTACACCAGTGTCAAACAGCTGAAAATACTATATTTTTTGAAAATCTATTTCACAGCCGTTTAAATCAAATCAAATCAAATTGCATTTGTCACATACACATGGTTAGCAGATGTTAATGCGAGTGTAGCGAAATGCTTGTACGTCTAGTTGCGACAATGCAGTAATAACCAACGAGTAATCTAACCTAACAATTCCACAACTACTACCTTATACACACAAGTGCAAAGGGATAAAGAATATGTACATAAAGATATATGAATGAGTGATGGTACAGAGCGGCATAGGCAAGATGCAGTAGATGGTATCGAGTACAGTATTAGATGAGTAACGTAGGGTATATAAACATAAAGTGGCATAGTTTAAAGTGGCTCGTGATACATGTACTACATAGAGATGGCAAGACGCAGTAGATGCAGCAAGATGCAGCAGTTTAAATGAGTACAGTATATACATATACATATGAGATGAGTAATGTAGGGTATGTAAACAAAGTGGCATAGTTTAAAGTGGCTAGTGATACATGTATTACATAAAGATGCAGTAGATGATATAGGGTACAGTATATACATAAACATGTGAGATGAGTAATGTAGGGTATGTAAACATTAAATTGAGTGGCATTGTTTAAAGTGGCTAGTGATACATTTTTACATCAATTTCCATCAATTCCCTTATTAAAGTGGCTGGAGTTGATTCAGTATGTTGGCAGCAGACACTCAATGTTAGTGGTGGCTGTTTAACAGTCTGACGTCCTTGAGATAGAAGCTGTTTTTCAGTGTCTCGGTCCCTGTTTTGATGCACCTGTACTGACCTCGCCTTCTGGATGACAGCGGGGTGAACAGGCAGTGGCTCGGGTGGTTGTTTTCCTTGATGATCTTTATGGCCTTCCTGTGACATCGGGTGGTGTTGGTGTCCTGGAGGGTAGGTAGTTTGCCCCGGTGATGCGTTGTGCTGACCTCACTACCCTCTGAGAGCCTTACGGTTGTCGATGTGGATAGGGGGTGCTCCGTCGATGTGGATAGGGGGGTGGATAGGGGGTTCTCCCTCTGCTGTTTCCTGAAGTCCACAATCATCTCCTTGAGTGTGAGGTTATTTGCCTGACACCACACTGGGAAGGGCCCTCACCTCCTCCCTATAAGCCGTCTCGTCGTTGTTGGTAATCAAGCCCATTTTTACCACTGTACCACTGTGTCGTCCGCAAACTTGATGATTGAGTTGGGGGCGTGCGTGGCCACGCAGTCGTGGGTGAACAGAGAGTACAGGAGAGGGCTCAGGGGGCGCACCCTTGTGGGGCCCCAGTGTTGAGGATCAGCGGGGTGGAGATGTTGTTACCTACCCTCACCACCTGGGGGCGGCCCGTCAGGAAGTCCAGTACCCAGTTGCACAGGGGTGGTCGAGACCCATGGTCTCGAGCTTGATGACGAGTTTGGAGGGTACTATGGTATTAAATGCTGAGCTGTAGTCGATGAAGAGCATTCTCACATAGTTATTCCTCTTGTGCAGATGGGTTAGGGCCGTGTGCAGTGTGGATGCGATTGTGTCGTCTGTGGACCTATTGGGGTGGTAAGCAAATTGGAGTGGGTCTGGGGTGTCAGGTAGGGTGGAGGTGATATGGTCCTTGACTAGTCTCTCAAAGCACTTCATAATGACGGAAGTGAGTGCTACCGGGTGGTAGTCGTTTAGCTCAGTTACCTTAGCTTTCTTGGGAACAGGAACAATGGTGGCCCTCTTGAAGCATGTGGGAACAGCAGACTGGGATAAGGATTGATTGAATATGTCTGTAAACACACCAGCCAGCTGGTCTGAGCATGCTCTGAGGACGCAGCTGGTGATGTCGTCTGGGCCTGCAGCCTTGCGATGGTTAACACGTTTAAATGTTTTACTCACGTCGGCTGCAGTGAAGGAGAGCACGCAGGTTTTGGTAGCGGGCTGTGTCAGTGGCACTGTATTGTCCTCAAAGCGAGCAAAAAAGTTATTTATTCTGTCTGGGAGCAAGACATCCTGGTCCGCGATGGGTCTGGTTTTCTTTTTTGTAATCGGTGATTGACTGTAGACCCTGCCACATACCTCTTGTGTATGAGCCGTTGAATTGCGACTCTACTTTGTCTCTATACTGACACTTAGCTTGTTTGATTGCCTTGAGGAGGAATAGCTACACTGTTTGTATTCGGTCATGTTACCAGCCACCTTGCACTGGTTAAAAGCAGTGGTTCGCGCTTTCAGTTTCGCGTGAATGCTGCCATCAATTCATGGTTTCTGGTTTGGGAATGTTTTAATCATTGCTGTGGGTATAGCATCGACGATGCACTATCTAATGAACTCGCTCACCGAATCAGCGTATTCGTCAATGTTGTTGTTGGACGCAATGCAGAACATATCCCCATCCATGTGATCGAAGCAGTCTTGAAGCGTGGAATCAGATTGGTCGGACCAGCGTTGAACAGACCTGACCACGGGAGCTTCTTGTTTTAGTTTCTGTCTGTAGGCTGGAAGCAACAAAATGGAGTCGTGGTCAGCTTTTCCGAAAGGAGGGCGGGGGAGGGCCTTATATGCGTCGCGGAAGTTAGAATAACAATGAGCCACGGTTTTACCAGCCCTGGTAGCACAATCGATATGCTGATAGAATTTAAGGAGTCTTGTTTTCAGATTAGCCTTGTTAAAATCCCCAGCTACAATGAATGCAGCCTCAGGATATGTGGTTTCCAGTTTAGCTGGAGTCAAATAAAGTTTGTTCAGGGCCATCGATGTTTCTGCTTGGGGGAATACATATGGCTGTGATTATAATCGAAGAGAATTCCCTTGGTAGATAATGCGGTCGACATTTGATTGTGAGGAATTCTAAGTCAGGTGAACAGAAGGACTTGAGTTCCTGTATGTTGTTATAATCACACCACGTCTCATTAATCATAAGGCATACCCCCCCGCCCCTCTTCTTACCAGAAAGATGCTTGTTTCTGTCGGCATGAAGCGTGAAGAAACTAGCTGGCTGCACCGACTCCATTAGCGTATCTCGAGTGAGCCATGTTTCCGTGAAGCAAAGAACGTTACAGTCTCTTAGGTCTCTCTGGAATGCTACCCTTGCTCGGATTTCATTAACCTTGTCAAGAGACTGGACATTGGCGAGTAGTATGCTAGGGAGTGGTGCGCGATGTGCCCGTCTCCGGAGCCTGACCAGAAGACCGCTTTGTTTGTCCCTTTTACGGCGTTGTTGTTTTGGGTCGCTGGCAGGGAACCGATCCATTGTCCTGGGTGGAAGGCAAAACACAGGATCCGCTTCGGGAGAGTCATATTCCTGGTCGTAATGATGGTGAGTTGACGTTGCTCTTATATTCAGTAGTTCCTCCCGACTGTATGTAATGAAACCTAAGATTACCTGGGGTACCAATGTAAGAAATAACACGTAAAAAAACAAAATACTGCATAGAGTCCTAGGAACGCAAAGCGAGGCGGCCATCTCTGTCGGCGCCGGAAGTCAAACGTTTAGATGCTACAATGATTCACTGCACAATGACTGCTTGTTTTGTCACAAACAGAAGTTTGTCGAACTATTCAAATTTTAGTAA
This sequence comes from Oncorhynchus tshawytscha, assembly GCF_018296145.1. Lineage (NCBI taxonomy): Eukaryota > Metazoa > Chordata > Actinopteri > Salmoniformes > Salmonidae > Oncorhynchus > Oncorhynchus tshawytscha. The sequence continues at coordinate 16,058 of NW_024608106.1, forward strand.
CCAGGAAATGGCGGGGGCGATTTTTTTCATATTGCACCTTTAAAGGCACCTTTTCAACAGTTATAAATGTTAGTAACTTATTTGTTAACTGTCAGTGGATTGTCACTTTAAAATAAGGTACAACTTTTAGCAGTTATACATTTTGATAACTCAGTTATAAATGTTTATAGGTCAGTCACTTTCAAGTAAGGTATACTTTTAGCAGTTATACATGTGGGTAAATAATTTCTAGATGATTTGAGAGCTCACTCAGAGAGAGCTTAGACGTACTTATAGGCAATATTGGGTACTCCTCACTACATACGTGAGAGAAGATTTAACACTGTTCAATATGTTCAGCCAATACATGGTGGGTATGAAGAACAAAACATTCAAAGTTGTGAGAGGATACCTCCTCCACAACCAAAGGTGTCACAGTTACCACTTCACATCAAAGTGTTCACCACACTTGGACTATCACAGAGAAGTGGTAAACGTGTATTGATATAATCTGGTAAGGGAGAATGATGATTGAATCATGTCCTGGATGTACATTTGGCCAGAACATCAGGGTTTCAAAGGTGGGTCAAGAAACATCATGAAACCAACCTCTTCTGTTCACACCCGAAAGTGAGAAAATAACTATTGTTTAACTGTGCAACTATTGAAAATAAGGTTGAATGATGATACATAACGATTCATCTTATAAGCATTTATAAGTACATTTTCAAATGGTTAATAACTAGAGGTAAATATTGGCCCACTATTTGGCAAACACTGACCAGTGATTGCACTATTTTGACCAATGGTTGATAATGCATTTCCACATGATTAAATAATCGTTAATAATGTAATTATAACCACTTTGTATACCTTTTAAAAATGGAATATTATTGTGAAGGGTTACAGGTTATTCTACTGGTAGTGTTGCCAGTATAATTAAAGGATTACATTTATTTTGATTGATAATTGAATACAAGGTCCACCCGAAAATTTACTTTTAACCCAACCCCTCTGAATCGGAGTGGTGCGGGTGTAACGGATGTGAAACGCTAGCTTAGTTAGCGGTGGTGCGCACTAAATAGCGTTTCAATTGGTGACGTCACTTGCTCTGAGACCTTGAAGTAGTAGTTCCCCTTGCTCTGCAAGGGCCGCGGCTTTTGTGGAGCGATGGGTAACGATGCTTCGAGGGTGACTGTTGTTGATGTGTGCAGAGGGTCCCTGGTTCGCACCCGGGTATGGGCGAGGGGACGGTCTAAAGTTATACTGTTACATTGCCATACCCGTGTGAAACAAACGTTTCACATCCGTTACACGGGGTCTGCGACATTGGGCACCCGGGGAGCTGTTGTTGCTTTGGTCAACTGGTAGTAGTGCCATGGTTACATTATAACGGTTAAATTACTGGTAGTGGTAGCATGGTTACAGTATAATGGTTATTTTACTGGTACTGGTGAAATGGTTACAGTATAATGGTTAAATTACTGGTAGTGGTAGCATGGTTACAGTATAATGGTTATTTTACTGGTACTGGTGAAATGGTTACAGTATAATGGTTATTTTACTGGTATTGGTACCATGGTTACAGGATAATGGTTATTCTACTGGTAGTGCTGAAATGGTTACAGTATAATGGTTATTCTACTGGTATTGGTACCATGGTTACAGGATAATGGTTATTCTACTGGTATTGGTGCCATGGTTACAGTATAATGGTTATTCTACTGGTAGTAGTGAAATGGTTACAGTATAATGGTTATTTTACTGGTAGTGCTGAAATGGTTACAGTATAATGGTTATTTTACTGGTATTGGTACCATGGTTACAGGATAATGGTTATTCTACTGGTATTGGTGCCATGGTTACAGTATAATGGCTATTCTACTGGTACTGGTGAAATGGTTACAGTATAATGGTTATTTTACTGGTATTGGTACCATGGTTACAGGATAATGGTTATTCTACTGGTATTGGTGCCATGGTTACAGTATAATGGTTATTCTACTGGTAGTGGTGCCATGGGTACAGTATAATGGTTATTCTACTGGTAGTGGTGCCATGGGTACAGTATAATGGTTATTCTACTGGTAGTGGTGAAATGGTTACAGTATAATGGTTATTCTACTGGTATTGGTGCCATGGTTACAGGATAATGGTTATTTTACTGCTGGTGGTACATTGGTTACAGGATAATGGTTATTTTACTGCTGGTGGTACCATGGTTACAGAATAATGGTTATTCTACTGGTAGTGGTGGAATGGTTCAGCCTCCAGTATTTATGCTGCAGTAGTTTATGTGTCGGGGGGCTGGGGTCAGTTTGTTATATCTGGAGTACTTCTCCTGTCCTATTCGGTGTCCTGTGTGAATCTAAGTGTGCGTTCTCTAATTCTCTCCTTCTCTCTTTCTTTCTCTCTCTTGGAGGACCTGAGCCCTAGGACCATGCCCCAGGACTACCTGACATGATGACTCCTTGCTGTCCCCAGTCCACCTGGCCATGCTGCTGCTCCACTTTCAACTTCCACCTGACTGTGCTGCTGCTCCAGTTTCAACTGTTCTGCCTTATTATTATTCGACCATGCTGGTCATTTATGAACATTTGAACATCTTGGCCATGTTCTGTTATAATCTCCACCCGGCACAGCCAGAAGAGGACTGGCCACCCCACATAGCCTGGTTCCTCTCTAGGTTTCTTCCTAGGTTTTGGCCTTTCTAGGGAGTTTTTCCTAGCCACCGTGCTTCTACACCTGCATTGCTTGCTGTTTGGGGTTTTAGGCTGGGTTTCTGTACAGCACTTTGAGATATCAGCTGATGTACGAAGGGCTATATAAATAAATTTGATTTGATTTGATTTGAATGGTTACAGTATAATGGTTACAGTATAATGGTTATTCTACTGGTATTGGTGCCATGGTTACAGTATAATGGCTATTTTTCTGGTAGTGGTGCAATTTTTTTACATTTATTTTACCTTTATTTAACTAGGCAAGTCAGTTAAGAACAAATTCTTATTTTCAATGACGTCCTAGGAACAGTGGGTTAACTGCCTGTTCAGGGGAGAACGACAGATTTGTACCTTGTCAGCTCGGGGGTTTGAACTTGCAATTTTTCGGTTACTAGTCCAATGCTCTAACCACTAGGCTACCCTGCCGCCCCATGGTTATTCTACTGGTAGTGGTGAAAGGGTTACAGTATAATGGTTATTCTACTGGTCGTGGTGAAATGGTTACAGTATAATGGTTATTCTACTGGTATTGGTACCATGGTTACAGGATAATGTTTGTTTTACTGCTGGTGGTACCATGGTTACAGTATAATGGTTATTTTACTGGTATTGGTACCATGGTTACAGAATAATGGTTATTCTACTGGTAGTGGTGCCATGGTTACAGTATAATGGTTATTTTACTGGAATTAGTGCCATGGTTACAGTATAATGGTTATTATACTGGTATTGGTGCCATGGTTACAGTATAATGGTTATTCTACTGGTAGTGGTGCCATGGTTACAGTATAATGTTTATTTTACTGTCAGTGGTGAAATGGTTACAGTATAAATGTTATTTTACTGTTAGTGGTGAAATGGTTACAGTATAATAGTTATTTTACTGGTAGTGGTGAAATGGTTACAGTATAATGGTTACTTTACTGGTAGTGGTACCATGGTTACAGGATAATGGTTATTCTACTGGTATTGGTGCCATGGTTACAGTATAATGGTTATTTTACTGGTAGTGGTGAAATGGTAACAGTATAATGGTTATTTTACTCATAGTGGTACCATGGTTACAGGATAATGGTTATTTTACTGGTATTGGTACCATGGTTACAGGATAATGGTTATTTTACTGCTGGTGGTACCATGGTTACAGGATAATGGCTATTTTACTGGTAGTGGTGAAATGGTTACAGTATAATGGTTATTTTAATGGTATTGGTACCATGGTTACAGGATAATGGTTATTTTACTGGTATTGGTACCATGGTTACAGGATAATGGTTATTTTACTGCTGGTGGTACCATGGCTAACAGGATAATGGTTATTCTACTGGTATTGGTGCCATGGTTACAGTATAATGGTTATTCTACTGGTAGTGGTGCCATGGTTACAGTATAATGGTCATTCTACCGGTATTGGTTCCATGGTCGTCGGCAGGGTAGACTAGTGGTTAGAGCGTTGGACTAGTAACCGGAAGGGTACTAGACAAACACTACCCTGGAACACTACTACTAGACAGACACTACCCTGGAACACCACACATAGACAAACACTACCCTGGAACACTACACATAGACAAACTACCCTACCCTGGAACACCACACATAGACAAACACTACCCTGGAACACTACACATAGACAAACTCTACCCTGGAACACTACTACTAGACAAACTCTACCCTGGAACACTACTACTAGACAAACTCTACCCTGGAACACTACTACTAGACAAACTCTACCCTGGAACACTACACATAGACAAACTCTACCCTGGAACACTACTACTAGACAAACTCTACCCTGGAACACTACACATAGACAGACACTACCCTGGAACACTACTACTAGACAAACTCTACCCTGGAACACTACACATAGACAAACACTACCCTGGAACACTACACATAGACAAACTCTACCCTGGAACACTACTACTAGACATACACTACCCTGGAACACTACACATAGACCAACACTACCCTGGAACACTACACAAAGACAAACACTACCCTGGAACACTACACATAGACCAACACTACCCTGGAACACTACACATAGACAAACACTACCCTGGAACACTACACATAGACAAACACTACCCTGGAACACTACACATAGACAAACACTACCCTGGAACACTACACATAGACAGACACTACCCTGGAACACTACACATAGACAGACACTACCCTGGAACACTACACATAGACAAACACTACCCTGGAACACCACACATAGACAAACACTACCCTGGAACACCACACATAGACAAACACTACCCTGGAACACCACACATAGACAAACACTACCCTGGAACACTACACATAGACAAACACTACCCTGGAACACCACACATAGACAAACACTACCCTGGAACACCACACATAGACAAACACTACCCTGGAACACTACACATAGACAGACACTACCCTGGAACACTACACATAGACAAACACTACCCTGGAACACCACACATAGACAGACACTACCCTGGAACACTGCACATAGACAGACACTACCCTGGAACACTACACATAGACAAACACTACCCTGGAACACTACACATAGACAGACACTACCCTGGAACACTACACATAGACAGACACTACCCTGGAACACTACACATAGACAGACACTACCCTGGAACACTACACAAAGACAAACACTACCCTGGAACACTACACATAGACAAACTCTACCCTGGAACACTACTACTAGACATACACTACCCTGGAACACTACACATAGACCAACACTACCCTGGAACACTACACAAAGACAAACACTACCCTGGAACACTACACATAGACCAACACTACCCTGGAACACTACACATAGACAGACACTACCCTGGAACACTACTACTAGACAGACACTACCCTGGAACACTACACAAAGACAGACACTACCCTGGAACACTACACATAGACAGACACTACCCTGGAACACTACACATAGACAGACACAACCCTGGAACACTACACATAGACAGACACTACCCTGGAACACTACACATAGACAGACACTACCCTGGAACACTACACAAAGACAGACACTACCCTGGAACACTACACATAGACAGACACTACCCTGGAACACCACACATAGACAAACACTACCCTGGAACACACACAAAGACAAACACTACCCTGGAACACCACACAGACAAACACTACCCTGGAACACTACACAAAGACAAACACTACCCTGGAACACCACACATAGACAAACACTACCCTGGAACACTACACAAAGACAAACACTACCCTGGAACACTACACATAGACAAACACTACCCTGGAACACTACACAAAGACAAACACTACCCTGGAACACTACACATAGACAAACACTACCCTGGAACACTACACATAGACAGACACTACCCTGGAACACTACACATAGACAGACACTACCCTGGAACACTACACAAAGACAGACACTACCCTGGAACACTACACATAGACAAACACCCTGGAACACCACCTAGACAAACACACCCTGGAACACACATAGACAAACACTACACGGTTTGGAACATTAGTCCTGGCTGGGACCTACAGAGCAGAACCACAGTGAGACGGTCGGGTCATTAACACTGGCTGGGACTGTAAAGTTAATTCATTAGATCTCCGTGCCAGACGAAGATCTAATGGCAGGAAGCCTCTCAACAAGTGCAACGCCACATACCAACCTTAACAAGTATCTTACCACACTCACGCTATAACCAAGTAAAAACACATGGGCTGCTCCTCTCTGTCCATCAGGCCCCAGCCATGGACATTTTTCATGATGGAATACCTCCTCTGAGGAACAACATATGGACAACTAGAAACAAAGCATGTGGACAGCTAACTCAACCAGCTATAATGTCTGAAGTGACACAACATGTGGACAATCATCATCCTGGAAAGGGAAACATAACCCTAACCTTCCACAGAGATTGGACTGAAAATAGATACTAAATCTGATAATTACACTCAACAAGATACAATCTCTGTGAAATCTTTGCGATGGTTGATTTTAAGACATCTGTTTTAAGAGGAGTACTGTAGTTGATTTTAAGGCATCTGTTTTTAAAGGAGTACTGTAGTTGATTTTAAGGCATCTGTTTTTAGAGGAGTACTGTAGTTGATTTTAAGGCATCTGTTTTTAGAGGAGTACTGTAGTTGATTTTAAGGCATCTGTTTTTAAGAGGAGTACTGTAGCTGATTGTAAGAGGAAATAACATCAGAAACACAGGAGACTGCTGAGGGAGGACGGCTCATAATAATGGCCGGAACGGAGCGAATCATCGCATTCATTCTGTTCCAGCCATTACCACAAGCCAGTCCTCCCCAATTAAGATGCAACCAATTTCTTGTGCCAGAAACAACTTTTTTTACATACACTATAGCCCAGATCCAGACCTAATCTTCCCCAGTCCGCCCTACCAGACACTCCTAGCCCAGATCCAGACCTAATCTTCCCCAGTTCCCCATACCATACACTCCTAGCCCAGATCGAGACCTAATCTTCCTCAGTTCCCCCTACCAGACACTCCTAGCCCAGATCCAGACCTAATCTTCCCCAGTCCCCCTACCGGACACTCCTAGCCCAGATCCAGACCTAATCTTCCTCAGTTCCCCCAAGCAGACACTCCTAGCCCAAATCCAGACCTATTCTTCCTCAGTCCCCCAAGCAGACACTCCTAGCCCAGATCCAGACCTAATCTTCCCCAGTCCCCCTACCAGACACTCCTAGCCCAGATCCAGACCTAAACTTCCCCAGTCCCCCTACCAGACACTCCTAGCCCAGTTCCAGACCTAATCTTCCCCAGTCCCCCTACCAGACACTCCAAGCACAGATCCAGACCTAATTTTCCTCAGTTCCCCCTACCAGACACTCCTAGCCCAGATCCAGAACTAATCGCCCCATTCCCCCCTACCAGACACTCCTAGCCCAGATCCAGACCTAATCTTCCCCAGTCAAATCAAATCAAATGTATTTATATAGCCCTTCATACATCAGCTGATATCTCAAAGTGCTGTACAGAAACCCAGCCTAAAACCCCAAACAGCAAGCAATGCAGGTGTAGAAGCACGGTGGCTAGGAAAAACTCCCTAGAAAGGCTAAAACCTAGGAAGAAACCTAGAGAGGAACCAGGCTATGTGGGGTGGCCAGTCCTCTTCTGGCTGTGCTGGGTGGAGATTATAACAGAACATGGCCAAGATGTTCAAATGTTCATAAATGACCAGCATGGTCGTATAATAATAAGGCAGAACAGTTGAAACTGGAGCAGCAGCACAGTCAGGTGGACTGGGGACAGCAAGGAGTCATCATGTCAGGTAGTCCTGGGGCATGGTCCTTGGGCTCAGGTCCTCCGAGAGAGAGAGCGAGAGAGAAAGAGAGAATTAGAGAACGCACACTTAGATTCACACAGGACACCGAATAGGACAGGAGAGGTACTCCAGATATAACAAACTGACCCTAGCCCCCGACACATTAACTACTGCAGCATAAATACTGTCCCCCCTACCAGACACTTCTAGCCCAGACCCAGACCTAATCTTCCCCAATTCTCCCTAGCAGACACTCCTAGCCCAGACCCAGACCTAACCCTCCCCAGTCCACCCTAGCAGACATTCCTGGCCTTCCCCCCTAGCAGATGCTGGCCTTCTAGGCAGAGTTGCAAAGAAAAAGCCATATCTCAGACTGGCCAGTAAAAATAATAGATTAAGATGGGCAAAAGAACACAGACACTGGACAGAGGAACTCTGCCTAGAAGGCAAGCATCCCGGAGTCGCCTCTTCGCTGTTGACGTTGAGACCGTTGTTTTGCGGGTATTATTTAATGAAGCTGCCAATTGAGGACTTGTGCGGCGTCTGTTTCTCAAACTAGACTCTCTAATGTTCGTGTCCTCTTGCTCAGTTATGCACCTGGGTGGGGGATAGTATATGATGGGGTGGAGGATGGTATATGATAGGGTGGGGGATGGTATATGATGGGGTGGGGGATGGTATATGATGGGGTGGGGGATAGTATATGATGGAGTGGGGGATAGTATATGATGGGGTGGAGGATGGTATTTGATTGGGTGGAGGATGTTATATGATGGGGTGGGGGTTGGTATTTGATAGGGTGGAGAATGGTATATGATGGGGTGGGGGACGGTATATGATGGGGTGGGGGATGGTATATGATGGGGTGGAGGATGGTATTTGATTGGGTAGGGGGGATAGTATATGATAGTGTGGACGATGCTATATGATGGGGTGGAGGATGGTATATGATGGGGTGGGGGATGGAATATGATGGGGTGGGGGATGGAATATGATGGGGTGGGGGATGGTATATGATGGGGTGGAGGATGGTATTTGATTGGGTGGAGGATTTTATATGATGGGGTGGGGATTGGTATTTGATTGGGTGGAGAATGGTATATGATGGGGTGGGGGACGGTATATGATGGGGTGGGGGATGGTATATGATGGGGTGGAGGATGGTATTTGATTGGGTGGGGGATAGTATATGATAGTGTGGACGATGCTATATGATGGGGTGGAGGATGGTATATGATGGGGTGGGGGATGGAATATGATGGGGTGGGAGATGGTATATGATGGGGTGGAGGTTGGTATATGATGGGGTGGGGTACAGTATATGATGGGGTGGGGGGACGGTATATGATGGGGTGGGGGATGGTATATGATGGAGTGGGGGATGGTATATAACGGGGTAATGGGGTGGGGGATGGTATATGATGGGGTGGGAGATGGTATATGATGGGGTGGAGGTTGGAATATGATGGGGTGGGGTACAGTATATGATGGGGTGGAGGATAGTATATGATGGGGTGGGGGATGGTATATGATGGGGTGGAGGATGGTATTTGATTTGGAAATGGATTGTGGTGGGGGAAATGATGGTATATATATGTGGGGTGGGGGATGGTATATGATGGGGTGGAGGATGGTATTTGATTGGGTGGAGGATATATGATGGGGTGGGGGGTTGGTATATGATGACGGTATATGATGGGGGATAGTATATGATGGGGTGGGGGATGGTATATGATGGGGTGGGATGGTATTTGATTGGGTGGAGGATGGTATATGATGGGGTGGGGGTTGGTATATGATGGGGTGGGTACAGTATATGAAGGAGTGAAGGATGGTATATGATGGGATGGGGATAGTATATGATTGGGTGGGGGATGGTATTTGATGGGGTGAAGGATGGTATATGATGGGGTGGGGGACGGTATATGATGGGGTAGAGGATGGTATATGATGGGGTGGAGGATGGTATATGATGGGGTGGGGGACGGTATATGATGGGGTGGGGGATAGTATATGATGGGGTGGGGGATGGTATATGATGGGGTGGGGGATGGTATATGATTGGGTGGAGGATGGTATTTGATTGGGTGGAGGATGGTATATGATGGGGTGGAGGTTGGTATATGATGGGGTGGGGGATGGTATATGATGGGGTGGCGGATGGTATATAATGGGGTAATGGGGTGGGGGATGGTATATGATGGGGTGGAGGATGGTATATGATGGGGTGGAGGATGGTATATGATGGGGTGCGAGACGGTATATGATGGGGTGGGGTACAGTATATGATGGGGTGGGGGATGGTATATGATGGGGTGGAGGATGGTATATGATGGGGTGGGGAGACGGTATATGATGGGGTGGGGGATAGTATATGATGGGGTGGGGGGATGGTATATGATGTGGTGGGGGACAGTATATGATGGGGTGGGGGATGGTATATGATGGGGTGGGGGATAGTATATGATGGGGTGGGGGATGGTATATGATGGGGTGGGGGATGGTATATGATGGGGTGGGGATGGTATATGATAGTGTGGACGATGCTATATGATGGGGTGGAGGATGGTATATTATGGGGGGGGGACGGTATATGATGGGGTGGGGGATGGTATATGATGGGGTGGAGGATGGTATTTGATTGGGTGGGGATAGTATATGATAGTGTGGATGATGCTATATGATGGGGTGGAGGATGGTATATGATGGGGTGGGGGATGGAATATGATGGGGTGGGGTACAGTATATGATGGGGTGGGGGACGGTATATGATGGGGTGGGGGGATGGTATATGATGGAGTGGAGGTTGGTATATGATGGGGTGGGGTACAGTATATGATGGGGTGGGGGATAGTATATGATGGGGTGGGGGATGGTATATGATGGGGTGGAGGATGGTATTTGATTGGGTGGAGGATGGTATATGATGGGGTGGAGGTTGGTATATGATGGGGTGGGGTACAGTATATGATGGGGTGGGGATGGTATATGATGGGGTGGAGGATGGTATATGATGGGGTGTGAGATGGTATATGATGGGGTGGAGGATGGTATATGATGTGGTGGGGGACGGTATATGATGGGGTGGGGGATAGTATATGATGGGGTGGGGGATGGTATATGATGGGGTGGGGGATGGTATATGATGGGGTGGGGGATGGTATATGATGGGGTGGGGGACGGTATATGATGGGGTGGGGGATGGTATTTGATGTGGTGGGGGATGGTATATGACGGGGTGGAGGATGGTATATGATGTGTTGGGGACGGTATATGATGGGGTGGGGGATAGTATATGATGGGGTGGGGGATGGTATATGATGGGGTGGGGGATGGTATATGATGGGGTGGGGGATGGTATATGATGGGGTGGGGGACGGTATAATGATGGGGTGGGGGATGGTATATGATGTGGTGGGGGACGGTATATGATGGGGTGGAGGATGGTATATGATGTGGTGGGGATGGTATATGATGGGGTGGGTGATGGTATATGATGGGGTGGAGGATGGTATATGATGTGTTGGGGTACAGTATATGATGGGGTGGGTGACGGTATATGATGGGGTATGGTATATGATGGGGTGGGGGATAGTATATGATGGGGTGGAGGATGGTATATGATGGAGTTGGGGATGGTATATAATGGGGTGGGGGATGGTATATGATGGGGTGGAGGATGGTATTTGATTGGGTGGGGGATAGTATATGATAGTGTGGACGATGCTATATGATGGGGTGGAGGATGGTATATGATGGGGTGGGGGATGGAATATGATGGGGTGGGGTACAGTATATGATGGGGTGGGGGATGGTATATGATGGGGGGGGGACGGTATATAATGGGGTGGGGGATGGTATATGATGGGGTGGGGGATGGTATATGATGGGGTGGGGATGGTATATGATGGGTGGGGATGGTATATGATGGGGGGGGGGATGGTATATGATGGGGTGGGGGACGGTATATGATGGGGTGGGGGATGGTATATGATTGGGTGGGGGATGGTATATGATGGGGTGGGGGATGGTATATGATGGGGTGGGGGATAGTATATGATGGGGTGGGGATGGTATATGATGGGTGGGGGATGGTATATGATGGGGTGGAGGATGGTATATGATGGGGTGGGGGATGGTATATGATGGGGTGGGGGATGGTATATGATGGGTGGGGGATGGTATATGATGGGGTGGAGGATGGTATATGATGTGGTATATGGGGGATGGTATATGATGGGGTGGGTGATGGTATATGATGGGGTGGGGGATGGTATATGATGGGGTGGGGACAGTATATGATGGGGTGGGGGACGGTATATGATGGGGTGGGGGATAGTATATGATGGGTGGGGGATAGTATATGATAGGTGGGGATGTATATATGATGGGGTGGAGGATGGTATATGATGGGGTGGGGGATGGAATATGATGGGGTGGGGACAGTATATGATGGGGTGGGGACGGTATATGATGGGGTATGGTATATGATGGGGTGGGGGGATAGTATATGATGGGGTGGAGGATGGTAGTATATGATGGAGTTGGGGATGGTATATGATGGGGTGGGGGATGGTATATGATGGGGTGGGGGATGGTATATGATGGGGTGGGGGATGGTATATGATGGGGTGGGGGATGGTATATGATGGGGTGGAGGATGGTATATGATGGGGTGGGAGATGGTATATGATGGGGTGGGGTACAGTATATGATGGGGTGGGGGATGGTATATGATGGGTTGGAGGATGGTATATGATGGGGTGGGAGACGGTATATGATGGGGTGGGGGTACAGTATATGATGGGGTGGAGGATGGTATATGATGGGGTGGGGGATGGTATATGATGGGGTGGGGATGGTATATGATGGGGTGGGGGATGGTATATGATGGGGTGGGGGATGGTATATGATGTGGTGGGGGATGGTATATGATGGGGTGGGGGATAGTATATGATGGGGTGGGGGATGGTATATGATGGGTGGGGGATGGTATATGATGGGGTGGGGGATGGTATATGACGGGGTGGGGACGGTATATGATGGGGGGGGGATGGTATATGATGGGTGGGGGATGGTATATGATGGGGTGGGGATGGTATATGACGGGGGGTGGGGGGGGACGGTATATGATGGGGTGGAGGATGGTATATGATGGGGTGGAGGATGGTATATGATTGGGTGGGGGATAGTATATGATAGTGTGGACGATGCTATATGACGGGGTGGGGATGGTATATGATGGGGTGGGGGATGGAATATGATGGGGTGGGGACAGTATATGATGGGTTTGGGGACAGTATATGATGGGGTGGGGATGCTATATGATGGGGTGGAGGATGGTATATGACGGGGTGGGGATAGTATATGATGGGGCGGGGGGCTGGTATATGATGGGGTGGTGATGGTATATGATGGGGTGGGGTACAGTATATGATGGGGTGGGGGATGGAATATGATGGGGTGGGAGATGGTATATGATGGGGTGGGGGGATAGTATATGATGGGGTGGGGGATGGTATATAATGGGGTGGTGGATGGTATATGATGGGGTGGGAGATGGTATATGATGGGGCGGGGGGGATAGTATATGATGGGGTGGGGGATGGTATATGATGGGGTGGGGGATGGTATATGATGGGGGGGGGATGGTATATGATGGGTGGGGGATATTATATGATGGGGTGGGGGATGGTATATGATGGGGTGGGGGATGGTACATGATGGGGTGGGGATGGAATATGATGGGGTGGGGTACAGTATATGATGGGGTGGGGGATGGTATATGATGGGGGGATATGGTATATGATGGGGTGGGGACGGTATATGATGGGGTGGAGGATGGTATATGATGGAGTTGGGGATGGTATATAATGGGGTGGGGGATGGTATATGATGGGGGGGGACGGTATATGATGGGGTGGGGGATGGTATATGATGATGGGGTGGGGGATGGTATATGATGGGGTGGAGGATGGTATATGATGGGGTGCGAGACGGTATATGATGGGGTGGGGACAGTATATGATGGGGTGGGGGATGGTATATGATGGGTTGGAGGATGGTATATGATGGGGTGGGAGACGGTATATGATGGGGTGGGGACAGTATATGATGGGGTGGAGGATGGTATATGATGGGGTGGGGGATGGTATATGATGGGGTGGGGATGGTATATGATGGGGTGGGGGATGGTATATGATGGGGGGGGATGGTATATGATGTGGTGGGGGGATGGTATATGATGGGGGGGGGGGATAGTATATGACGGGGCGGGGGATGGTATATGATGGAGTGGGGATGGTATATGATGGGGTGGGGATGGTATATGATGGGGGCGGGGGACGGTATATGATGGGCGGGGGATGGTATATGATGTGGGGGGGATGGTATATGATGGGGTGGAGGATGGTATATGATGGGGTGGGGACGGTATATGATGGGGTGGAGGATGGTATATGACGGGGGTGGGGGATGGTATATGATTGGGTGGGGGATAGTATATGATAGTGTGGGACGATGCTATATGATGGGGTGGAGGATGGTATATGATGGGGTGGGGGATGGAATATGATGGGGTGGGGGATGGTATATGATGGGTTTGGGGGATGGTATATGATGGGGTGGGGATGCTATATGATGGGGTGGGGGGATGGTATATGATGGGGTGGGGGATAGTATATGATGGGGTAGGGGGCTGGTATATGATGGGGTGGGGGATGGTATATGATGGGGTGGGGATGGTATATGATGGGGTGGGGATGGTATATGATGGGGTGGGAGATAGTATATGACGGGGTGGGGGGATAGTATATATGGGGTGGGGGATGGTATATGACGGGGTGGTGGATGGTATATGACGGGGGGGTGGGAGATGGTATATGATGGGGTGGGGGATAGTATATGATGGGGGGGGGATGGTATATGATGGGGTGGGGGGATGGTGTATGATGGGGTGGGGGATGGTATATGATGGGGTGGGGGATATTATATGACGGGGTGGGGGATGGTATATGATGGGGTGGGGGGATGGTATATGATGGGGGGGGGATGGTAAATGATGGGGTGGGGAGATGGTATATGATGGGGTGGGGGATGGTATATGATGGGGTGGAGGATGGTATATGATGGGGTTGTTGATAGTATATGACGGGGTGGGGATGGTATATGATGGGGGCGGGGGGATGGTATATGACGGGGGGGGGGGATGGTATATGACGGGGGCGGGGGATAGTATATGATGGGGGGGGCGGGGGATGGTATATGATGGGGTGGGAGATGGTATATGATGGGGTGGGGGATGGTATATGATGGGGTGGGGGATAGTATATGATAGGGGTGGGGATGGTATATGATGGGGGGGCTGGTATATGATGGGGTGGCCGATGGTATATGGGGGTCGAGTACGATATATGATGGGGTGGGGGCTGGTATATGATGGGTTGGCCGATTGTATATGAGGGGTTGGAGGATGGTATATGATGGGGTGAGAATGGTATATGATGGGGTTGTTGGTAGTATATGACAGGGTGGAGGATGGTATATGACGGGTTGGAGGGTGGTATATTATGGGGTAATGGGGTGGGGGATGGTATATGATGGGGTGGAGGATGGTATATGATGGGGTGGGAGATAGTATATGACGGGATGGGGATGGTATATGATGGGATGGAGGTTGGTATATGATGGGGGGGGATGGTATATGATGGGGATGGGGATAGTATATGATAGGGGATGGAGGATGGTATATGACGGGGGGGATGGTATATGACGGGTGGGAGATGGTATATGATGGGGTGGGGGATAGTATATGATGGGGTGGGGGGATGGTATATGATGGGGTGGGGGATGGTATATGATGGGGATGGGGATAGTACATGATGGGGCGGGGGATGGAATATGATGGGGTGGGAGATGGTATATGATGGGGTGGGGGGATAGTATATGATGGGGTGGGGGATGGTATATAATGGGGCGGTGGATGGTATATGATGGGGTGGGAGATGGTATATGATGGGGTGGGGGATGGTGTATGACGGGGTGGGGATATTATATGATGGGTGGGGGATGGTATATGATGGGGTGGTGGATGGTACATGATGGGGTAGGGGATTTAAAATGATGGGGTGGGAGATGGTATATGATGGGGTGGGGATGGTATATGATGGGGTGGAGGATGGTATATGATGGGGTTGTTGGTAGTATATGACGGGGTGGGGGATGGTATATGATGGGGTGGGGGATGGTATATGATGGGGTGGGGGATGGTACATGATGGGGTGGGGGATAGTATAAGATAGGGTGGACGATGCTATATGATGGGGTGGAGGATGATATATGATGGGGTGGGGGATGGAATATGATGGGGTGGGAGATGGTATTTGATTGGGTGGAGAATGGTATATGATGGGGTGGGGGATGGTATATGATGGGGTGGGGATAGTATATGATGGGGTGGGGATGGTATATGATTGGGTGGAGGATGGTATTTGATGGGGTGGAGGATGGTATATGATGGGGTGGGGGATGGTATATGATGGGGTGGGGATGGTATATGATGGGGTGGGGGATGGTATATGGGATGGACAGTAGTTTTGGAATTGAGTTAGATTACTTGTTGGTTATTACTGCATTGTCGGAACTAGAAGCACAAGCATTTCGGGCTACACTCGCATTAACATCTGCTAACCATGTGTATATGACAAATAAAATTTGATTTGATTTGATTTGATGATTGGGTGGAGGATGGTATTTGATTGGGTGGAGGATGGTATATGATGGGGTGGAGGATGGTATATGATGGGGTGGAGGATGGGTATGATGGGTGGGGATGTATATGGGGGGTGGGGATGGTGACGGGGTGGGGGATAGTATATGATGGGGTGGAGGATGGTATGATGATGGGGGGGGATAGTATATGATGGGGTGGAGGATGGTATATGACGGGGTATGGGGGGATGGTATATGATGGGGGGGGGATGGTATATGATGGGGTGGAGGATGGTATATGACGGGGTGGAGGATGGTATATGATAGAGGGGGTGATGGGGTTGGTATATGATGGGGTGGGGACAGTATATGATGGGGTGGAGGATGGTATATGATGGGATGGGGATAGTATATAGGTGGGGGATGGTATATGATGGGGTGGGGATGGTATGATGATGTGGTGGGGGATAGTATATGATGGGGGGGGACGGTATATGATGGGGTGGGGGATAGTATATGACGGGGGGGGGATAGTATATGATGGGGTGGGGGATAGCATATGATGGGGTGGGGGATGGTATATGATGGGGTGGGGGGATAGTATATGATGGGGTGGGGGATGGTATATGATGGGGTGGGGGGATAGTATATGATGGGGGCGGGGGATGGTATATGATGGGGGGGGATGGTATATGATGGGGCGGGGGATGGTATATGACGGGGTGGGGGAAGGGTCGAAGTACGATATATGATGGGGTGGGGGCTGGTATATGATGGGGGGCCGATTGTATATGAGGGTTGGAGGATGGTATATGATGGGGTGAGAATGGTATATGATGGGGTTGTTGGTAGTATATGACAGGGTGGAGGATGGTATATGACGGGTTGGAGGTGGTATATTATGGGGTAATGGGGTGGGGATGGTATATGACGGGGTGAGGATGGTATATGATGGGGTGGGAGATAGTATATGATGGGATGGGGATGGCATATGATGGGGTGGAGGTTGGTATATGATGGGGCGGGGATGGTATATGATGGGGATGGGGATAGTATATGATGGGATGGAGGATGGTATATGATGGGTTGGGGATGGTATATGATCGGGTGGGAGATGGTATATGATGGGGTGGGAGATAGTATATGATGGGGTGGGGGATGGTATATGATGGGGTGGGGGATGGTATATGATGGGGATGGGGATAGTACATGATGGGGTGGGGGATGGAATATGATGGGGTGGGAGATGGTATATGATGGGGTGGGGGGATAGTATATTATGGGGTGGGGGATGGTATATAATGGGGTGGTGGATGGTATATGATGGGGTGGGAGATGGTATATGATGGGGTGGGGGATGGTATATGGGATGGACAGTAGTTTTGGAATTGTTAGTTAGATTACTTGTTGGTTATTACTGCATTGTCGGAACTAGAAGCACAAGCATTTCGCTACACTCGCATTAACATCTGCTAACCATGTGTATGTGACAAATAAAAATTGATTTGATTTGATTTGATGATTGGGTGGAGGATGGTATTTGATTGGGTGGAGGATGGTATATCATGGGGTGGAGGATGGTATATGATGGGGTGGAGGATGGTATATGATGGGGTATATGACGGGGTGGATGGTATATGATGGGGTGGGGGGATGGTATATGATGGGGTGGGAGATGGTATATGATTGGTGGTGATGGTATATGGCATATGACGGGGGTGGGGGATAGTATATGATGGGGTGGAGGATGGTATATGATGGGGTGGAGGATGGTATATGATGGGGTGGAGGATGGTATATGATGGGCTGGGGTGGTATATGATGGGGTGGGGGATGGTATAGGGGACGGTAATGGGGGGGGATGGTATATGATGGGGTGGAGGATGGTATATCATGGGGTGGAGGATGGTATATGATGGGGTGGAGGATGGTATATGATGGGCTGGGGGATGGGATATGATAAGGTGGGGATAGTATATGATGGGGTTGAGGATGGTATATGATGGGGGGGGGGATGTATATGATGATGGGGTGGAGAATGGTATATGATGGGGGGGGATGGTATATGACGGGGCGGGGGATGGTATATGACGGGGTGGAGGATGGTATTTGATTGGGTGGAGGATGGTATATGATGGGGTGAGGGTTGGTATATGATGGGGTGAGGTACAGTATATGATGGGGTGGAGGATGGTATATGATGGGGATGGGGATAGTATATGATTGGGTGGGGGATGGTATATGATGGGGTGGGGGGATGGTATATGATGGGGTGGGGATGGTATATGATGGGGTGGGGGATAGTATATGACTGGGTGGGGGACGGTATATGATGGGGTGGGGGATAGTATATGACGGGGTGGGGGATAGTATATGATGGGGTGGGGGATAGCATATGATGGGGTGGGGGATGGTATATGATGGGGGTGGGGGATAGTATATGATGGGGTGGGAGATGGTATATGATGGGGTGGGGGATAGTATATGTTGGGGTGGGGGATGGTATATGATGGGGTGGGGGATAGTATATGATAGGGTGGGACGATGCTATATGATGGGGTGGAGGATGGTATATGATGGGGTGGGGGATGGAATATGATGGGGTGGGGAGATGGTATATGATGGGGGTGGAGGTTTGTATATGATGGGGTGGGGGATGGTATATGATGGGGTGGGGGATAGTATATGATGGGGTGGGGGATGGTATATGATGGGGTGGACGATGGTATATGATGGGGTGGGGACAGTATATGATGGGGTGGGGAGACGGTATATGACGGGGTGGAGGATGGTATATGATGGGGTGGGGGATAGTATATGATGGGGTGGGGATGGTATATGATGGGGATGGGGATAGTATATGATGGGGTGGAGGATGGTATATGATGGGGTGGGGATGGTATATGATGGGGGTGGGGGATAGTATATGATGGGGTGGGGGATGGTATATGATGGGGTGGGTGGATGGTATATGATGGGGGGGGGGGATAGTATATGATGGGGTGGGGGATGGTATATGATGGGGTGGGGGATGGTATATGATGGGGTGGGGATGGTATATGATGGGGTGGGGGATGGTACATGATGGGGCGGGGGATGGTATATGATGGGGTGGGGGATGGTATATGATGGGGTGGGGGATGGTATATGATGGGGTGGGGATGGTATATGACGGGGTGGGAGATGGTATATGACGGGGGGGGGATGGTATATGATGGGGTGGAGGATGGTATATGATGGGGTTGGGACGAGTATATGATGGGTGGGGATGGTATATGATGGGGTGGGGATGGTATATGACGGGGTGGGGGATGGTATATGATGGGGTGGGGGATGGTATGATGGGGTGGGGATAGTATATGATGGGGTGGGAGATGGTATATGATGGGGTGGGGATGGTATATGACGGGGTAGGGGATGGAAAATGATGGGGTGGAGGATGGTATATGATAGGGTGGGCGCTGGTATATGATGGGGTGGGGGCTGGTATATGATGGGGTGGAGGATGGTATATGATAGGGCGGGGGATGGTATATGAGGGGTGGAGGATGGTATATGATGGGTGGGGGCTGGTATATGATGGGGTGGAGGATGGTATATGATGGGGTGGAGGATGGTATATGATAGGGTGGGGATGGTATATGAGGGGTGGAGGATGGTATATGATGGGGGGGGGATAGTATATGATGGGGTGGAGGATAGTATATGATGGGGGGGGATTGTATATGATGGGGTGGGGTACAGTATATGATGGGTGGGGGTGTATATGATGGGGTGGGTACAGCAAATGATGGGGTGGGGTACAGTATATGATGGGGTGGGGGATTTTATATGGTGGGGTGGGGTACAGTATATGATTGGGTGGGGTACAGTATATGATGGGGTGGGGACGGTATATGATGGGGTGGAGGATGGAATATGATGGGGTGGAGGATGGTATATGATGGGGTGGAGGTTGGTATATGATGGGGTGGGAGATGGTATGTGATGGGGTGGAGGATGGTATATGATGGGGTGGAGGATGGTATATGATGGGGTGGAGGATGGTATATGATGGGTAGGGGGTGGTATATGATGGGGTGGGGATGGTATAGTATGGGGTAATGGGGTAGGTGATGGTATATGATGGGGTGGAGGATGGTATATCATGGGGTGGAGGATGGTATATGATGGGGTGGAGGATGGTATATGATGGGCTGGGGATGGTATATGATGGGGTGGGGTTTGGTATATGATGGGGTGGAGGATGGGATATGATAAGGGGGGGATAGTATATGATGGGGTGGAGGATGGTATATGATGGGGTAGGGGATGGAAAATGATGGGGTGGAGGATGGTATATGATGGGTGGGGGCTGGTATTTGATGGGGTAATGGGGTGGGAATGGTATATGATGGGGTGGAGGATGGTATATGGGGGGGTGGGGATGGTATATTATGGGGTAATGGGGTGGGGAAAGGTATATGATGGGGTGGAGGATGGTATATGATGGGGTAGGGGATGGAAAATGATGGGGTGGAGGATGGTATATGATGGGTGGGGGCTGGTATATGATGGGGTGGGGGCTGGTATATGATGGGGTGGGAGATGGTATGTAATGGGGTGGGAGGATGGTATATGATTGGGTGGGGATAGTATATGATGGGGTGGAGGATGGTATATGATGGGGGTGGAGGATGGTATATTGATTGGGGTGGAGGATGGTATATGATGGGGTGGGGAGATAGTATGACGGGGTGGAGGATAGTATATGACGGGGTGGAGATAGTATATGACGGGGTGGAGGGATGGTATATGATGGGGTGGAGAGATGGTATATGATAGGGTGGAGGATGGTATATGATGGGCTGGGGGATGGTATATGATGGGGTGGGGATGGTATAGTATGGGGTAATGGGGTAGGGATGGTATATGATAGGGGTGGAGATGGTATATGATAGGGTGGGGGATGGTATATGACGGGGTGGGGGATGGTATATGACGGGGCTGGGGATGGGATATGATAAGGTGAGATAGTATATGATGGGGTGGAGGATGGTATATGATGGGGTGGGGAGATAGTATATGACGGGGTGGAGAATGGTATATGATGGGGGTGGGGATGGTATATGAGGGGGGGTGTTGATGGTATATGATGGGGTGGAGGGATGGTATATGATGGGGTGGGGGATGGTATATGATGGGGTGGGGTTGGTATATGATGGGGTGGGGATAGTATATGACGGGGTGGGGATAGTATATGATGGGATGGGGGATAGTATATGATTGGGGTGGGGGATGGTATATGATGGGGTGGGGATGGTATATGATGGGGGGGGATAGTATATGACTGGGGTGGGGATAGTATATGATGGGGTGGGGGGATAGTATATGATGGGGTGGGATAGTATATGATGGGGTGGGGGATAGCATATGATGGGGTGGGGGACAGTATATGACGGGGTGGGGATAGTATATGACGGGGTGGATGGTATATGATGGGGGGGGAGATAGTATATGATGGGGTGGGGATGGTATATGACGGGGTGGGGCTGGTATATGATGGGGGTGGCCGATGGTATATGAGGGGGATACGATATATGATAGGGTGGGGGCTGGTATATGATGGGGGGCGATTGTATATGAGGGTTGGGGATGGTATATGATGGGGTAGGAAATGGTATATGACGGGGTTGGGGTAGTATATGATGGGGTGGAGGATGGTATATGAGGTTGGAGGATGGTATATTTATGGGGTAATGGGGTGGGGATGGTATATGATGGGGTGGAGGATGGTATATGATGGGGTGGGAGATAGTATATGATGGGATGGGGATGGTATATGATGGGGTGGAGGTTGGTATATGATGGGGTGGGGGATGGTATATGATGGGGATGAGGGATAGTATATGACGGGGGATGGAGGATGGTATATGATGGGTGGGGGATGGTATATGATCGGGTGGGAGATGGTATATGATGGGGTGGGGGAGATAGTATATGACGGGGGGTGGGGATGGTATATGATGGGGTGGGGGATGGTATATGATGGGGATGGGGATAGTACATGATGGGGTGGGGGATGGAATATGACGGGGTGGGAGATGGTATATGATGGGGTGGGGGATAGTATATTGGGGGGGGGATGGTATATAATGGGGTGGTGGATGGTATATGACGGGGTGAGATGGTATATGACGGGGGTGGGGGATGGTATATGGGGGATGGACAGTAGTTTTGGAATTGTTAGTTAGATTACTTGTTGGTTATTACTGCATTGTCGGAACTAGAAGCACAAGCATTTATCGCATTAACATCTGCTAACCATGTATGTGACAAATAAACGGGGGATTTGATTTGATTTGATGATTGGGTGGAGGATGGTATTTGATTGGGTGGAGGATGGTATATGATGGGGTGGAGGTTGGTATATGATGGGGGTGGGGATGGTATATGATGGGGGTGGGAGAGTATATGATGGGGTGGGGGATGGTATATGATGGGGTGGGGGATGGTATATGATGGGGTGGATGGTATTTGATTGGGTGGAGGATGGTATATGATGGGGTGGGAGATGGTATATGATGGGGTGGAGGATGGTATATGGGGGTGGGATGGTATATGACGGGGTGGGGGATGGTATATGATAGGGTGGATGGTATATGATTGGGTGGAGGATGGTATATGATGGGGTGGAGGATGGTATATGACGGGGGTGGAGGATGGTATATGATGGGGGTGGGGTGGTATATGATGGGGCGGGGGATGGTATATGATGGGGCAACGGGGTGGGGATGGTATATGATGGGGTGGGGATGGTATATGATGGGGTGGGGGATGGTATATGATAGGGGTGGGGATGGTATATGATGGGGTGGGGATGGTATATGATGGGGTGGAGGATGGTATATGGGGGGGGATAGTATATGATGGGGTGGGGATGGTATATGACGGTGATGGGGATAGTATATGATAGGGGGAGAATAGTATATGATAGGGGTGAGATGGTATGGTATATGATATGGGGGGGGGGATGGTATATGACGGGGTGGAGAGATGGTATATGATGGGTGGAGGATGGTATATGATAGGGTGGGGGATGGTATATGATGGGTGGGGCACAGTATATGATGGGGGTGGAGGATGGTATATGATGGTATGGGGATAGTATATGGGGTGGGGGATGGTATATGATGGGGTGGGGGATGGTATATGATGGGCGGGGTGGTATATGATGGGGGGGGATAGTATATGATGGGGTATGGGGGATAGTATATGATGGGGTGAGATAGTATATGGGGGGGATAGCATATGATGGGGTGGGGGAGTATATGACGGGGTGGGGGATAGTATATGACGGGGGGGGAGATGGTATATGATGGGGGGGGGATAGTATATGATGGGGTGGGGATGGTATATGATGGGGTGGGGGATAGTATATGATGGGGTGGGGGATGCTATATGATAGGGGGTGGGGGATGGTATATGATAGGGTGGGGATGGAATATGATGGGGGGGAGATGGTATATGATGGGGTGGAGGTTGGTATATGATGGGGTGGGGGATGGTATATGATGGGGTGGAGGATGGTATATGATGGGGTGGGGGGCTGGTATATGATGGGGTGGGGATGGTACATGATGGGGTGGGATAGTACAGTATATGATGGGGTGGGGGATGGTATATGACGGGGTGGAGGATGGTATATGATGGGGTGGGGGATAGTATATGACGGGGCGGGGGATGGTATATGACGGGGGGGGGATAGTATATGATAGGGGAGATGGTATATGATGGGTGGGGATGGTATATGATGGGGATGGGATAGTACATGATAGGGGGGATAGGGGGATGGAATATGATGGGGTGGGAGATGGTATATGATGGGGTGGGGGATAGTATATGATGGGGTGGGGATGGTATATAATGGGGTGGTGGATGGTATATGATAGGGGATAGTATATGACGGGGGGGGGATGGTATATGACGGGGCGGGGGATGGTATATGATGATGGGGATGGTATATGACGGGGGATGAGTGTATATGATAGGGTGGGGATGGATGGTACATGATGGGGTAGGGGATGGAAAATGATGGGGTGGGAGATGGTATATGATGGGGTGGGGGATGGTATATGATGGGGTGGAGGATGGTATATGATGGGGTTGTTGGTAGTATATGATGGGGTGGGGGATGGTATATGATGGGGTGGGGGATGGTATATGATGGGGTGGATCGATGGTATATGATGGGTGGGGATGGTATATGATGGGGATGGGATAGTATATGATGGGGTGGGGGATGGTATATGATGGGGTGGGGGATGGTATATGATGGGGTGGGGATGGAATATGACGGGGTAACGGGGGGGGGAACGGTATATGACGGGGTGGAGGATGGTATATGACGGGGCAGGGGACGGAATGGTATGATGGGGTGGGGATGGTATATGATGGGGTGGGATGGTATATGATGGTATATGGTAATGGGGTATGGTATATGATGGGGTGGAGGATGGTATATGACGGGGTGGGGGATGGTATATGATGGGGTGGAGGATGGTACATGATGGGTAGGGGCTGGTATATGATGGGGTGGAGGATGGTATATGAGGGGTGGAGGATGGTATATGATAGGGTGGGGATGGTATATGATGGGGTGGGGATGGTATATGATGGGGTGGGGGATAGTATATGATGGGGTGGAGGATAGTATATGATGGGGTGGGGGATTGTATATGATGGGGTGGGGTACAGTATATGATGGGCGGGGGGGTGTATATGATGGGGTGGGGTACAGCAAATGATGGGGTGGGGTACAGTATATGATGGGGTGGGGGATTTTATATGGTGGGGTGGGGTACAGTATATGATTGGGTGGGGTACAGTATATGATGGGGGGGGACGGTATATGACGGGGTGGGGGATGGAATATGATGGGGTGGAGGATGGTATATGATGGGGTGGAGGTTGGTATATGATGGGGTGGGAGATGGTATATGATAGGGGTGGAGATGGTATATGGGGGTGGGGATGGTATATGATGGGGTGGAGGATGGTATATGATGGGCTGGGGTGGTATATGACGGGGGTGGGGGATGGTATAGATGGGTAATATGATAGGTAGAGATGTATGGTATATGATAGTATATGAGTGGAGGATGGTATATCATATATGACGGGGTGGAGATGGTATATGATAGGGTGGAGGATGGTATATGATGGGCTGGGGTGGTATATGATGGGGTGGGGTTTGGTATATGATGGGGTGGAGGATGGGATATGATAAGGTGGGAGATAGTATATGGTGGAGAGATGGTATATGATGGGGTGGAGGATGGTATATTAGGGGGGTATATTATATATGGGGGGAAAGGTATATGACGGGGTAGGGATGGTATATGATGGGGTAGGGGATGGAAAATGATGGGGTGGAGGATGGTATATGATGGGGGGGGGGGGTATTTGATGGGGTAATGGGGGGGGAATGGTATATGATGGGGTGGAGGATGGTATATGAGGTAGGCGGAGAAAAATGGGTGGAGGTGGTATATTATGAGGGGTAATGGGGGGGGGAAAGGTATATGACGGGGTGAAGAGATGGTATATGATGGGGTAGGGGATGGAAAATGATGGGGTGGAGGATGGTATATGACGGGTGGGGGCTGGTATATGACGGGTGGGGGCTGGTATATGATGTGGTGGAGATAGTATGATGGGGTGGGGATGGTATATGATGGGGTGGGAGATGGTATATGATGGGGTGGGGATAGTATATGATGGGGTGGGAGATGGTATATGATGGGGTGGGTGATGGTATATGATGGGGTGGGGGATGGTATATGATGGGGTGGGGGATGGTATATGATGGGGTGGAGGATGGTATATGATGGGGTAGGGATGGTATATGATAGGGGTGAGGGATGGTATATGACGGGGTGGAGGGACAGTATATGAGGGTGGAGAGATGGTATATGATGGGGTGGAGATAGTATATGATTGGGCGGGGGATGGTATATGATGGGGTGGGGATAGGGGGTAGAGATGGTATATGATGAGGGGGGATAGTATATGATGGGGGGAGGATGGTATATGATAGTGAGTGGGGATGGTATATGATGGGGTGGATAGGATAGTATATGATGGGGTGGGGATAGTATATGATAGGGGGGATGGTATATGATGGGGGCGGAGATGGTATATGATAGGGTGGGGGATAGTATATGATGGGGTGGGGATGGTATATGATGGGGGGGATAGTATATGATGGGGTGGGGATGGTATATGATGGGGTGGGGGGATGGTATATGATGGGGTGGGGATGGTATATGATGGGGTGGGGAGATGGTATATGAGATGGGGTGGGGGATAGTATATGATGGGGTGGGGATGGTATATGATGGGGGGGGGATGGTATATGATGGGGGGACGGGATGGTATATGATGGGGTGGGGATGGTATATGATGGGGTAGGTTGGGGATGGTATATGATGGGGTGGGAGATGGTATATGATGGGGTGGGGGATGGTATATGATGGGGTGGGGATGGTATATGATGGGGTGGGGATGGTATATGATGGGGGGTGGGGATAGTATATGATGGGGTGGGGATGGTATATGATGGGGTGGGGATGGTATATGATGGGGTGGAGGATGGTATATGATGGGGTGGGAGATGGTATATGATAGGGTGGGGGATAGTATATGATGGGGTGGGGGATGGTATATGATGGGGTGGGGGATATATATATATGACGGGGTGGGAGATGGTATATGATAGGGTGGGGATAGTATATGATGGGGTGGGGATGGTATATGATGGGGTGGGGATGGTATATGATGGGGTAGAGATATATATGATAGGGTATATGATGGGGTGGGGATGGTATATGATGGGGTGGGGATGGTATATGATAGGGTGGGGATAGTATATGATGGGGTGGGAGATGGTATATGATGGGGTGGGGATGGTATATGATGGGGTGGGGGATAGTATATGATGGGGTGGGGGATAGTATATGACGGGGGTGGGGATGGTATATGATGGGGTGGAGGATGGTATATGATGGGGTGGGGATGGTATATGACGGGGTTGAGGATAGTATATGATGGGGTGGGGGATGGTATATGATAGGGTGGGGGATGGTATATGATAGGGGTGGGGATGGTATATGATATGGTGGGGGATAGTATATGGGGGGGGGGATAGTATATGATGGGGTGAGGATGGTATATGATGGGGTAGAGGATGGAATATGACGGGGTGAGATGGTATATGACGGGGTGAGAGATGGTATATGACGGGGTGGGGGATGGTATATGATGGGGTGGGGGATGGTATATGATAGGGTGGATGATGGTATATGATAGGGTGGAGATGGTATATGATGGGGCGAGAGATGGTATATGACGGGGTGGAGGATGGTATATGATGGGGTAACGGGGGGATGGTATATGACGGGGTGGAGGATGGTATATGACGGGGTGAGGGATATGGTATATGATATATGGGGTGGGAGATGGTATATGACGGGTGGGGGATGGTATATGATGGGGTAACGGGGTGGGAATGGTATATGATGGGGTGGATGATGGTATATGATGGGGTGGGGGATGGTATATGATGGGGGTATATGACGGGGCGGGGGAATGGTATATGATGGGGTGGGGATGGTATATGACGGGGTAGGGGATGGTATATGATGGGCAACGGGATGGTATATGATGATGGGGGGAGATGGTATATGATGGGGTGGAGGATGGTATATGATGGGGTGAGGGATGGTATATGATGGGGTGGGGGATGGTATATGATGGGGTAGGGGAGGATGGTATATGATGGGGTGGGGATGGTATATGATAGGGGGGGGGGATGGTATATGATGGGGTGGGGATGGTATATGATGGGGCTGGGGGGATGGTATATGATGGGGTGGAGGGGTATATGATATGGGTGGGGGATGGTATATGATGGGGTAGGGATGGTATATGATGGGGGTGGGGGATGGTATATGATAGGGTGGGGGATAGTATATAGATTGGATGGGGTAGGGAGGATGGTATATGATGGGGGTGGAGGATGGTATATGATGGGGTGGGGATGGTATATGATGATGGGGTGTATATGGGGGATAGTATGATGATGGGGTAGGGGATGGTATATGATGGGGTGGGGGATAGTATATGATGGGGTGGGGGATGGTATATGATAGGTAGGGATGGTATATGATGGGGCGGGGGATGGTATATGATGGGGTGGGGGATAGTATATGACGGGGTAGGAGGGTGGTATATGATAGGGTGGGGGATGGTATATGATGGGGTGGGGAGATAGTATATGATAGGGGTGGGGGATGGATATGTATGGAGGATGATATGATAGGGGTGGGGAGATGGTATATGACGGGGGAGATTGGTATATGGGGGATAGTATATGATAGGGGGGGATGGTATATGATGGGGTGGGATGGTATATGATGGGGTGGAGGGATGGTATATGATGGGGTGGGGGATGGTATATGACGGGGTGGAGGATGGTATATGATGGGGTGGGGATGGTATATGACGGGGTAGGGGGGGGATGGTATATGACGGGGTGGAGAGATGGTATATGATAGGGTGGGGATGGTATATGATAGGGGAGATAGGGGTGGCAGGGATAGTATATGATGGGGTGGGGATAGTATATGATGGGGTGGGGGGATGGTATATGATGGGTGGGGTAGGATGGGGATAGTATATGACGGGGTGGAGGATAGTATATGATGGGGTGGGGATAGTATATGAGGGGTGGGGGATGGTATATGATGGGGTGGAGATGGTATATGATGGGGTGGGGTGGATGGTATATGATGGGGTGGGGATGGTATATGATAGGATGGTAATGGGGGGATGGTATATGATGGGGTGGGGGATGGTATATGATGGGGTGGGGATGGTATATGATGGGGTGGGGATGGTATATGATGGGGTGGGGATGGTATATGATAGGGTGGAGAGATGGTATATGATGGGGGGGGATGGTATATGATGGGGTGGGGAGATAGTATATGATGGGGTGGGGGATGGTATATGATGGGGTGGGGATGGTATATGATGGGGTGGGGGATAGTATATGATGAGGGTGGGGATGGTATATGATGGGGTGGGGATGGTATATGATGGGGTGGAGGATGGTATATGATGGGTGGGATGGTATATGGGGGATAGTATATGATAGGGGTGGGGGATGGTATATGATGGGGTGGGGATGGTATATGATGGGGTGGGAGATGGTATATGATGGGGTGGGGATGGTATATGATAGGGTGGAGGATGGTATATGATAGGGGTGGAGAGTATATGATAGAAGTGGATAGTATATGACGGGGGTGGGGTAGTATGGTATATGATGGGGTGGGGGATGGTATATGATGGGGTGGGGGATGGTATATGATGGGGTGGGGGATGGTATATGATGGGGTGGGGGGATGGTATATGATGGGGGTGGGAGATGGTATATGATGGATAGTATATGGGGTGGGGATAGTATATGATGGGGTGGGGGGACAGTATATGATGGGGTGGGGGGTATATGATGGGGTGGGGGATGGTATATGATGGGGGTATATGGGTGGGGATGGTATATGATGGGGGGGGATGATAGTATATGATGGGGTAGGGGATAGTATATGATGGGGTGGAGATGGTATATGATGGGGTGGGGATGGTATATGATGGGGTGGGAGATGGTATATGATGGGGTGGTTGGATAGTATATGATGGGGTGGGGGATGGTATATGATGGGGTGGGGGATGGTATATGATGGGGTGGAGATGGTATATGATGGGGTGGAGGACAGTATATGATGGGGTGATAGGGAGATAGTATATGATGGGGTAGTATATGGGAGATGGTATATGATGGGGTGGGGGATGGTATATGATGGGGATGATGGGGGGGATAGGTATATGACGGGGTGGGGATGGTATATGATGGGGTGGGGATGGTATATGATGGGGTGGAGGATGGTATATGATAGGGGGGGGATGGTATATGATGGGGGGGTGGAGTGAGATGGTATATGACGGGGTGGGGATGGTATATGACGACGGGGTGAAGGGATAGTATATGACGGGGGTGGTGGGATGGTATATGATAGGGTGGAGGATGGTATATGATAGAGGGATGGAAAATGATGGGGGGGATGGTATATGATGGGGTGGGGGATGGTATATGATGGGGTGGGGATGGTATATGATGGGGTGGGGGATGGTATATGACGGGGGTGGGGATGGACAGCAATGATGGGGTGGGAGATGGTATATGATGGGGTGGGGGATAGTATATGATGGGGTGGGGATAGTATATGATGGGGTGGGGTTGGTATATGATGGGGTGGGGGGATGGTATATGATGGGGTGGAGGATGGTATATGATGGGGTGGGGACAGTATATGATAGGGGGGTGGGGAGGTAGGACAGTATATGATGGGGTGGGGATGTATATGATGATAGGTGGGGACAGTATATGACGGGGATGGTATATGATTGGGGGATAGATGGGGTATATGATGGGGTGAGGATGGTATATGATGGGGTGGAGGATGGTATATGATGGGGTGGGAGATGGTATATGACGGGGTGGAGATGGTATATGATGGGGTGGGGATAGTATATGACGGGGGCGGGAGATGTATATGATGGGGTGGGGACAGTATATGATAGGGTGATGGGATGGTATATGATGGGTGGGGGGTATATGTACAGATAATATGATGGGGTGGGGTACAGTATATGATGGGGTGGGGATGGTATATGATAGGGGATGGTAATGGGGTAGGGGACAGTATATGATGGGGTGGGGGGATGGTATATGATAGGGTGGGGTGGAGGATGGTATATGATGGGGTGGGGATGGTATATGATGGGGGGGATGGTATATGATGGGGTGGGGGATGGTATATGATAGGGGAGGGATGGTATATGACGGGGTGGAGGATGGTATATGATGGGGTGGGGATGGTATATGACGGGGGGTGGAGGATGGTATATGACGGGGTGGAGGATGGTATATGATGGGCTGGAGGGTGGTATATGATGGGGTGGGGGATGGTATATGATGGATGGTATATGACGGGGGGGGATGGTATATGATAGGGGTGGAGGATGGTATATGATAGGGTGGGATGGTATATGATGATAGACTTGGAGATGGTATATGATGGGGTACGGGCTGGTATATGATAGGGTAGGATGGGCATATGATAGGGTGGCGGATGGTATATGATGTGAGATATGTTGGGGATAGTATATGATAGACGGGTGGAGGATGGTATATGATGGGGTGGGGGATGGTATATGATGGGGTAATGGGGGTGGGGGATGGTATATGACGGGGTGAGGATGGTATATGATGGGGTAGGGGATGGGAATATGATGGGGTGGGGATGGTATATGACGGGGGGGGGATGGTATATGATGGGTTAGGGATGGTATATGATGGAAGAGATGGTATATGATAGGGGTGGAGGATGGTATATGACGGGGCGGAGATGGTATATGATGGGGTAAGAGGTATATGATGGAAATGGTATATGATGGGTGGGGATAGTATATGATGGGGAGGAGATGGTATGATGGGGTGGGGGGATAGTATATGATGGGGGGGGATGGTATATGATGGGGTGGAGATGGTATATGATGGGGGTGGGGATGGTATATGATATGGGGGTATATGAATAGAGATGGTATATGATGGGGTAGGGGATAGGTATATGATGGGGTGGGGGATAGTATATGATGGGGTGAGATGGTATATGATGGGGTGGAGGATGGTATATGATATGACGGTGGGGATGGTATATGATGGGGTGGGGGATGGTATATGATGGGGTGGAGATGGTATATGATTGGGTGGAGGATGGTATATGATGGGTGGGGGGATGGTATATGATGGGGGTGGGGGATGGTATATGATGGGTGGGGATGGTATATGATGGGGTGGGGATGGTATATGAGGGATGGGGATGGTATATGATGGGGTGGAGGATAGTATATATGGTATATGGAAGATAGGATGGTGAGAGATGGTATATGATAGGGTGGAGAGATGGTATATGATAGGGTGGGAGATGGTATATGATGAGGAGTGGTATATGGGGATGGTATATGATGGGGTGGAGGATGGTATATGATGGGGTGGAGATAGTATATGATAGGATAGTATATGATGGGGTGGGGATGGTATATGATAGGGTGGGCGCTGGTATATGATGGGGTAGGGATGGTATATGATGGCATAGGTGAGGGGTAGAGTATATGGGGGTATATGATGGGGTGGGGTACAGTATATGATGGGATAGTATGGTATATGATGGGTTGGGGATGGTATATGATGGGGTGGGGGATGGTATATGATGGGGTGGGGATGGTATATGATGATGGGGGATGGTGGGGGATGGTATATGATGGGGTGGGGATGGTATATGATGGGGTGGAGGATGGTATATGATAGGGTGGGGATGGTATATGATGATAGGTGGAGAGATGGTATATGATAGGGTGGGGATGGTGTATGATGGGGGTGGAGGATGGTATATATGATGGGGTGGATGGTATATGATGGGGTG
>NW_024608107.1:0-27500 GCF_018296145.1 Oncorhynchus tshawytscha
CACTGAGTACAGGCTTAGTGTGATACTATACTGTAGTCTCCACTGAGTACAGGCTTAGTGTGATACTATACTGTAATCTCCACTGAGTACAGGCTTATAGTACAGGCTTAGTGTGATACTATACTGTAGTCTCCACTCAGTACAGGCTTAGTGTCATGCTATGCTGTAGTCTCCACTGAGTACAGGCGTATAGTACAGGCTTAGTGTTATACTATACTGTGGTAGAGTAGTGGTGTAATAATGTGTTGTATGTAGTACAGCAATTTCCTTCATCTTGTTTGGACCCCAGGAAACGCAGCTGCTGACTGATGGAGATTTTTAATCAATCCAAATACACCACAAAGCATTGGAACGTATCCTAGGTGATAGTCCCTAGAATTATGGGAACATGGAATCTGTCTAAGGGTCCATGGATTCTGATTTAGGGTCCATGGAATCTCATTTAGGGTCCAGGGAATCTGATTTAGGGTCCATGGAATCTGATTCATGGTCCATGGAATCTGATTTAGGGTCCAGGGAATCCTATTTAGGGTCCATGGAATCTGATTCATGGTCCATGGAATCTGATTCATGGTCCATGGAATCTGATTTAGGGTCCATGGAATCTGATTTAGGGTCCATGGAACCTGATATCGGGTCCATGGAATCTGATTCATGGTCCATGGAATCTGATTTAGGGTCCATGGAATCTGATTTAGGGTCCATGGAATCTGATTTAGGGTCCATAGAATCTGATTTAGTGTCCATGGAATCTGATTTAGGGTCCATGGAATCTGATTTAGGGTCCATGGAATCTGATTTAGGGTCCATGGAATCTGATTTAGGGTCCATGGAATCTGATTTAGGGTCCATGGAATCTGATTTAGGGTCCATGGAATCTGACTTGGGGTCCGTGGAATCTGATTTAGGGTCCATGGAATCTGATTTAGGGTCCATGGAATCTGATTTAGGGTCCATGGAATCTGATTTAGGGTCCATGGAATCTGACTTAGGGTCCATGGAATCTGATTTAGGGTCCATGGAATCTGATTCATGGTCCATGGAATCTGATTTATGGTCTGTGGATTGTAACTTGTTTTAACATTGACCGCCCAGCCCAGTGATCCGGCACGTATCAACAAGTCCTTGGGGTGATCTTTCTTTCCCCGATTTGTTCGCCCTTTATTTAGACATTCTCCTTATAGATGATCTATAGACGGTCACAAGATCAAATAACTATGAAACACAACAGATAACATATGCAACAGCCTGCTAGAGTTACAGCTACAACTAGTGTTAATGTTAGGGTTTAGGGTTTAGGGTTTAGTATTCTACCCCTGGTCACTATAGAGAGAAAGTGTCTCTACAGTATCAGTCTCTGAAATTAACTGATAGAAAGTTGAGCTGCAGTGAGATTATAACGAGGGGTCCACGGGGGGAATCCTTACACTAGAGAGAGAGAAACCTTCTGCAGCTGTCTGCTCCTCACTGTCTCAGAGCATCCACACATCCACACATACAAACATCCAAACATCCACACATCCACACATCCACACATCCACACATCCACACATCCAAACATCCACACATCCACACATCCACACATCCACACATCCACACATCCACACATCCAAACATCCACACATCCAATCATCCAATCATCCACACATCCACACATCCACACAGAGAAATAGGCATCTTATTCCGTACATACGCTGTCATTCAGGAAAGTGTTCAGACCCCTTTTTGTTACATTACAGTTTTATTCTGTAATTGATTAAATTGTTTTTTATCCTCTCATCAATCTACACACAATAGCCCACAATGGCAAAGCAAAAATAGGTTGAAATGTTTGCAAATGTATAAAAATAAAATAAAAAACGGAAATATCACATTTACATAAGTATTCAGACCCTTTTACTCAGTACCTTGTTGAAGCACTTTTGGCAGTGATTACAGCCTTGAGTCTTCTTGGGTTTGACGCTACAAGCTTGGCACACCTGTATTTGGGGAGTTTCTCCCATTCTTCTCTGCAGATCATCTCAACCTCTGTCAGGTTGGATGGGGAGAGTCGCTGCACAGCTCTTTCTAAGTCTCTCCAGAGATATTCGATCGGGTTTAAGTCCAGGCTCTGACTGGGCCCCTCAAGAACATTCAGAGACTTGTCCCAAAGCCACTCCTGCATTGTCTGGGCTGTGTGCTTAGGGTCATTGTCCTGTTGGAAGGTGAACCTTCGCCCCAGTCTGAGGTCCTGAGCCATCTGGAGCAGGTTTTCATCAAGGATCTCTCTGTACTTTGCTCCGTTCATCTTTCCTTCAATCCTGACTAGTCTCCCAGTCCCTGCCTCTGAAAAACATCCCCACAGCATGATGCTGCCACCACCATGCTTCACGGTAGGGATGGTGCCATGTTTCCTCCAGACGTGACACTTGGCATTCAGGCCAAAGAGTTCAATCTTGGTTTAATCAGACCAGAGAATCTTGTTTCTTATGATCTGAGAGTCTTTTTGGTGCCTTTTGGCAAACCAAGCGGGCTGTCATGTGCCTTTTACTGAGGAGTGGCTTCCATCTGGCCACTCTACCACAAAGGGCTGATTGGTGAAGTGCTGCAGAGATGGTTGTCCTTCTGGAAGGTTCTCCCATCTCCACAGATAAACTGTGGAGCTCTGTCAGAGTGACCATCGGGTTCTTGGTCACCTCCCTGACCAAGGCCCTTCTCCCCCGATTGGTCAGTTTGGCCGGGTGGCCAGCTCTAGGAAGAGTCTTGGTGGTTCCAAACTTCCTCCATTTAAGAATGTTATTGTTTTATTTGTTTTTATTTAACCATTATTTGACCTTTGTTTAACTTTTATTTAACGAGGCAAGAAGGTTAAGAACAAATTCATATTTTCAATGACCTAGGAACAGTGGGTTAACTGGTCTAGGAACAGTGGATTAACTGGTCTAGGAACAGTGGGTTAACTGGTCAAGGAACAGTGGGTTAACTGGCCTAGGAACAGTGGGTTAACTGGTCTAGGAACAGTGGGTTAACTGGCCTAGGAACAGTGGGTTAACTGGCCTAGGAACAGTGGGTTAACTGGTCTAGGAACAGTGGGTTAACTGGCCTAGGAACATTGGGTTAACTGGTCTAGGAACAGTGGGTTAACTGGCCTAGGAACATTGGGTTAACTGGTCTAGGAACAGACCTAGGAACAGTGGGTTAACTGGTCTAGGAACAGTGGATTAACTGGTCTAGGAACAGTGGGTTAACTGGCCTAGGAACAGTGGGTTAACTGGTCTAGGAACAGTGGGTTAACTGGTCTAGGAACAGTGGGTTAACTGGCCTAGGAACAGTGCGTTAACTGGTCAAGGAACAGTGGGTTAATTGGTCTAGGAACAGTGGGTTAACTGGTCTAGGAACAGTGGGTTAACTGGTCTAGGAACAGTGGGTTAACTGGTCTAGGAACAGTGGGTTAACTGGTCTAGGAACAGTGGGTTAACTGGTCTAGGAACAGTGGGTTAACTGGCCTAGGAACAGTGGGTTAATTGGTCTAGGAACAGTGGGTTAACTGGTCTAGGAACAGTGGGTTAACTGGTCTAGGAACAGTGGGTTAACTAGGAACAGTGGGTTAACTGGCCTAGGAACAGTGGGTTAACCTAGGAACAGTGGGTTAACTGGCCTAGGAACAGTGGGTTAACTGGTCTAGGAACAGTGGGTTAACTGGCCTAGGAACAGTGGGTTAACTGGCCTAGGAACAGTGGGTTAACTGGTCTAGGAACAGTGGGTTAACTGGTCTAGGAACAGTGGGTTAATTGGCCTAGGAACAGTGGGTTAACTGGCCTAGGAACAGTGGGTTAACTGGCCTAGGAACAGTGGGTTAACTGGCCTAGGAACAGTGGGTTAACTGGCCTAGGAACAGTGGGTTAACTGGCCTAGGAACAGTGGGTTAACTGGCCTAGGAACAGTGGGTTAACTGGCCTAGGAACAGTGGGTTAACTGGCCTAAGAACAGTGGGTTAACTGGTCTAGGAACAGTGGGTTAATTGGATAAGTTACCCACTGGTTAACTAAATAAGGTGGGGTCTGAATACTTATGTAAATAAGGTGGGGTCTGAATACTTATGTAAATGAGGTGGGGTCTGAATACTTATGTAAATAAGGTGGGGTCTGAATACTTATGTAAATAAGGTGGGGTCTGAATACTTATGTAAATAAGGTGGGGTCTGAATACTTATGTAAATAAGGTGGGGTCTGAATACTTATGTAAATAAGGTGGGGTCTGAATACGTATGTAAATAAGGTGGGGTCTGAATACTTATGTAAATAAGGTGGGGTCTGAATACTTATGTAAATAAGGTGGGGTCTGAATACTTATGTAAATGAGGTATTTCAGTTTTTTTTTATTTTGAAGACGTTTGCAAACATTTAAAAAAAAACAGTTTTTGCTTTGTCATTATGCCTTATTATGTGTAGATTGATGAGAAAACAAATGTTTAAGGCCTTTGAGAATAAGGCTGTAACTTTTAAAAAATGTGGGGGAAAAATGAAGGGGTCTGAATCCTTTCCAGAATGCCCTGTGTTGACCAATAGGGCTCAACCCCTTGCTGTTGGCCGTGACCCATTTCTTATGGATCCCTCAGGAAACCAGAGCTTCAATGGAGGCTTCAGCGTAAATGAGCTGATGGGGAACGGTGTTCAGTTGCAACCTACTTTTCCTGGGACACATTATCGGACACGGGGTCCAAAAGGGAACGGCCGTTCCAATGGAAGACGATGAGGTGAGCGCTGGGAATGTTGTTACGCAACTGCCAACCGCTCGCCACGAGAAACACTAACAGAGATTAACAAGGACCGATCAGCCAGGCCATGTGTGTGTGTGTGTGTGTGTGTGTGTGTGTGTGTGTGTGTGTGTGTGTGTGTGTGTGTGTGTGTGTGTGTGTGTGTGTGTGTGTGTATGTGTGTGTGTGTGTGTGTGTGTGTGTGTGTGTGTGTGTGTGTGTGTGTGTGTGTGCGTGCGTGTGTGTGTGGGCGGGGAACCAGCTGGGTCAACACACACCTGTAGTTATGTGGTGGCTGCGGTCCAGTGGGCTCAGGACGGACCAGCGTGGGGTCTGAGGGGTATGGGATGGTGCCTCCATTGGTCTGAGGAGTGTGGGATGGTTCCTCCTTTGGTCTGAGGGGTGTGAGATGGTGCCTCCTTTGGTCTGAGGGGTGTGAGATGGTGCCTCCATTGATCTGAAGGGTGTGGGATGGTGCCTCCTTTGGTCTGAGGGGTGTGAGATGGTGCCTCCTTTGGTCTGAGGGGTGGTGAGATGGGCCTCCTTTGGACTCTATTCCCTATGGGCCCTGGTCTGAAGACTCCCTATTCCCTATGGGCCCTGGTCTGAAGACTCCCTATTCCTATTCCCTCCCTATGGGCCCTGGTCTGAAGACTCCCTATTCCCTATGGGCCCTGGTCTGAAGACTCCCTATTCCCTATGGGCCCTGGTCTGAAGACTCCCTATTCCCTATGGGCCCTGGTCTGAAGACTCCCTATTTCCTATGGGCCCTGGTCTGAAGACTCCCTATTCCCTATGGGCCCTGGTCTGAAGACTCCCTATTCCCTATGGGCCCTGGTCTGAAGACTCCCTATTTCCTATGGGCCCTGGTCTGAAGACTCCCTATTCCCTATGGGCCCTGGTCTGAAGACTCCTATTCCCTATGGGCCCTGGTCTGAAGACTCCCTATTCCCTATGGGCCCTGGTCTGAAGACTCCCTATTCCCTATGGGCCCTGGTCTGAAGACTCCCTATTCCCTATGGGCCCTGGTCTGAAGACTCCCTATTTCCTATGGGCCCTGGTCTGAAGACTCCCTATTCCCTATGGGCCCTGGTCTGAAGACTCCCTATTCCCTATGGGCCCTGGTCTGAAGACTCCCTATTCCCTATGGGCCCTGGTCTGAAGACTCCTATTTCCCTATGGGCCCTGGTCTGAAGACTCCCTATTCCCTATGGGCCCTGGTCTGAAGACTATTCCCTATGGTCTGAAGACTCCCTATTCCCTATGGGCCCTGGTCTGAAGATTCCCTATGGGCCCTGGTCTTCCCTATGGGCCCTGGTCTGAAGACTCCCTATTCCCCTATGGGCCCTGGTCTGAAGACTCCCTATTCCCTATGGGCCCTGGTCAGAAGACTCCCTATTCCCTATGGGCCCTGGTCAGATGGGGGGAAGGGGCCCTGGGAAGACTCCTATTCCCTATGGGCCCTGGTCTGGGGTGGGGAGGGGGAACCTGGGGTGAATCACTCTAAGGACAGGGCTGGGGTGGGGAGGGGAGAACCTGGGGTGAATCACTCTAAGGATTGGGCTGGTGAATCACTCTAAGGACAGGGCTGGTGTGAATCACTCTAAGGATTGGGCTGTGGTGAATCACTCTAAGGATTGGGCTGAGGTGAATCACTCTAAGGATTGGGCTGTGGTGAATCACTCTAAGGATTGGGCTGAGGTGAATCACTCTAAGGATTGGGCTGAGGTGAATCACTCTAAGGATTGGGCTGAGGTGAATCACTCTAAGGACAGGACTGGTGTGAATCACTCTAAGGATTGGGCTGAGGTGAATCACTCTAAGGATTGGGCTGAGGTGAATCACTCTAAGGATTGGGCTGAGGTGAATCACTCTAAGGATTGGGCTGAGGTGAATCACTCTAAGGATTGGGCTGAGGTGATTCACTCTAAGGATTGGGCTGAGGTGAATCACTCTAAGGATTGGGCTGAGGTGAATCACTCTAGTTTCAGCTGTAGTAGATCTACATGGATCGCGAACGCCTCAAGCTCAGGGTTGACAAGGTGAAGCAGGGAGGAGGCTCTGGAGTTCCTGTTACCAGCGGCGCTCGCATGCCAACAATGTGTCAGCTTCAGCTAGCAGATATGAGATTGCCAACGTTTCTGACTCACCACCCTGCTTCTTTGAACTCTGAACATTTAAAGCTGATCTGGGATCTGGGATCTGTGGTTTAAAGCTCTCACTAAAATCTGATCCCAAATTACACCTTATTCCTAAAGCTGATCAGGGATCTGTGGTTTAAAGCTCTCACTAAAATCTGATCCCAAATTACACCTTATTCCTTATATAGTGCAGCACGTTCACTGTTAGAGGTCAGACACTGTTGTTGACTCTCTCCTTCCCTGCTCCGTCAGTCAGCTGGGCTCTGGGCTGTTGACCCCCTCCTTCACTCCTTCCTGCTCCGTCAGTCAGCTGGGCTCTGGGCTGTTGACTCCCTCCTTCTCTGCTCCGTCAGTCAGCTGGGCTCTGGGCTGTTGACTCCCTCCTTCTCTGCTCCGTCAGTCAGCTGGGCTCTGGGCTGTTGACTCCCTCCTTCACTCCTTCCTGCTCCGTCAGTCAGCTGGGCCCTGGGCTGTTGACTCTCTCCTTCCCTGCTCCGTCAGTCAGCTGGGCTCTGGGCTGTTGACTCCCTCCTTCCCTGCTCCGTCAGTCGGCTGGGCTCTGGGCTGTTGACTCTCTCCTTCACTCCTTCTCTGCTCCATCAGTCGGCTGGGCTCTGGGCTGTTGACTCTCTCCTTCCCTCCTTCCTGCTCCATCAGTCAGCTGGGCTCTGGGCTGCTGACTCTCTCCTTCACTCCTTCTCTGCTCCATCAGTCAGCTGGGCCCTGGGCTGTTGACTCTCTCCTTCCCTGCTCCGTCAGTCAGCTGGGCTCTGGGCTGTTGACTCCCTCCTTCCCTGCTCCGTCAGTCGGCTGGGCTCTGGGCTGTTGACTCTCTCCTTCACTCCTTCTCTGCTCCATCAGTCGGCTGGGCTCTGGGCTGTTGACTCTCTCCTTCCCTCCTTCCTGCTCCATCAGTTGGCTGGGCTCTGGGCTGTTGACTCTCTCCTTCACTCCTTCTCTGCTCCATCAGTCAGCTGGGCTGGGCCTGGGCTGTTGACTCTCTCCTTCCCTGCTCCATCAGTCAGCTGGGCTCTGGGCTGTTGACTCCCTCCTTCCCTGCTCCGTCAGTCGGCTGGGCTCTGGGCTGTTGACTCTCTCCTTCACTCCTTCCTGCTCCATCAGTCGGCTGGGCTCTGGGCTGTTGACTCTCTCCTTCCCTCCTTCCTGCTCCATCAGTCGGCTGGGCTCTGGGCTGTTGACTCTCTCCTTCCCTCCTTCAGCTGGGCTCTGGGCTGTTGACTCTCTCCTCCTCCTTCCTGCTCCATCAGTCGGCTGGGCTCTGCTGTTGACTCCCTTCCTCCTTCTCTGATCAGTCGGCTGGGCTCTGGGCTGTTGCTCCATCAGTCGGCTGGGCTCTGGGCTGTTGACTCCTCCTTCCCTCCTTCCTGCTCCATCAGTCGGCTGGGCTCTGGGCTGTTGACTCTCTCCTTCCCTCCT
The DNA here is from genome assembly GCF_018296145.1 of Oncorhynchus tshawytscha. Lineage (NCBI taxonomy): Eukaryota > Metazoa > Chordata > Actinopteri > Salmoniformes > Salmonidae > Oncorhynchus > Oncorhynchus tshawytscha. The sequence continues at coordinate 8,314 of NW_024608107.1, forward strand.
TCCTGCTCCATCAGTCGGCTGGGCTCTGGGCTGTTGACTCTCTCCTTCCCTCCTTCCTGCTCCATCAGCTCTGGGCTGGGCTCTGGGCTGTTGACTCTCTCCTTCCCCTCCTTCCTGCTCCATCAGTCGGCTGGGCTCTGGGCTGTTGACTCTCTCCTTCCCTCCTTCTTCTGCTCCATCAGTCGGCTGGGCTCTGGGCTGTTGACTCTCTCCTTCCCTCCTTCTCTGCTCCATCAGTCGGCTGGGCTCTGGGCTGTTGACTCTCTCCTCCCTCTTCCTCCATCTCGGCTGGGCCCTGACTCTCTCCTTCCCTCCTTCTCTGCTCCATCAGTCGGCTGGGCTCTGGGCTGTTGACTCTCTCTCCTTCCCTCCTTCTCTGCTCCATCAGTCGGCTGGGCTCTGGGCTGTTGACTCTCTCCTTCCCTCCTTCCTGCTCCATCAGTCGGCTGGGCTCTGGGCTGTTGACTCTCTCCTTCCCTCCTTCCTGCTCCATCAGTCGGCCTCCTTCCCTCCTTCCTGCTCCATCAGTCGGCTGGGCTCTGGGCTGTTGACTCCCAGTCCTTCCCTTCCTTCCTGCTCCATCAGTCGGCTGGGCTCTGGGCTGTTGACTCCCTCCTTCCCTCCTTCTCTGCTCCATCAGTCGGCTGGGCTCCTTCCCTCCTTCCTGCTCCATCAGTCAGCTGGGCTCTGGGCTGTTGACTCCCTCCTTCCCTCCTTCCTGCTCCATCAGTCGGCTGGGCTCTGGGCTGTTGACTCCCTCCTTCTCTGCTCCATCAGTCGGCTGGGCTCTGTTGCTCTGCTCCATCAGTCGGCTGGGCTCCCTTGACTCTGGGCTCCTGTTCCCTCCTTCCTGCTCCATCAGTCAGCTCGGCTCTGGGCTGTTGACTCCCTCCTTCCCTCCTTCCTGCTCCGTCAGTCAGCTGGGCTCTGGGCTGTTGACTCCCTCCTTCTTCTGCTCCATCAGTCGGCTGGGCTCTGGGCTGTTGACTCCTCCTTCCTCCTTCCTGCTCCATCAGTCAGCTGGGCTCTGGGCTGTTGACTCTCTCCTTCCTCCTTCCCTGCTCCATCAGTCGGCTGGGCTCTGGGCTGTTGACTCTCTCCTTCCCTCCTTCCTGCTCCATCAGGCTGGGCTCTGGGCTGTTGACTCCCTCCTCCCTCCATCAGTCGGCTTGGGCTCTGGGCTGTTGACTCTCTCCTCTCTGCTCCATCTCGGCTGGGCTCTGGGCTGTTGACTCCCTCCTTCCTCCTTCCTGCTCCATCAGTCAGCTGGGCTCTGGGCCTCCTCCTCCTCCTGCTCCATCAGTCGGCTGGGCTCTGGGCTGTTGACTCCTCCTTCCCTCCTTCCTGCTCCATCAGTCGGCTGGGCTCTGGGCTGTTGACTCTCTCCTTCCCTCCTTCCTGCTCCATCAGTCGGCTGGGCTCTGGGCTGTTGACTCTCTCCTTCCTCCTTCTCTGCTCCATCAGTCGGCTGGGCTCTGGGCTGTTGACTCTCTCCCTTCCCTCCTTCCTGCTCCATCAGTCGGCTGGGCTCTGGGCTGTTGACTCTCTCCTTCCCTCCTTCCTGCTCCATCTCCTTCTCTGACCCCTCCTTCCCCTCCTTCCTCCATCAGTCGGCTGGGCTCTGGGCCTTCCTCCTTCCTGCTCCATCAGTCGGCTGGGCTCTGGGCTGTTGACTCTCTCCTTCCCTCCTTCCTGCTCCTTCGGCTGCTCCACTGGGCCCTCCTTCTCCTTCTCTGCTCCATCAGTCGGCTGGGCTCTGGGCTGTTGACTCCCTCCTTCCCTCCTTCCTGCTCCATCAGTCAGCTGGGCTCTGGGCTGTTGACTCCCCTCCTTCCTGCTCCAGTCGGCTGGGCTCTGGGCTGCATCAGTCGGCTCTGGGCTCTGGGCTCTCTGACTCTCTCCTTCCCTCCTTCCTGCTCCATCAGTCGGCTGGGCTCTGGGCTGTTGACTCCCTCCTTCCCTCCTTCCTGCTCCATCAGTCGGCTGGGCTCTGGGCTGACTCCCTCCTTCTTCTGCTCCATCAGTCTGGGCTTGACTCCCTCCTTCCCTCCTCCTTCCTGCTCCATCAGTCAGCTGGGCTCTCCATCAGGGCTGCTCTGTTGACTCCCTCCTTCCCTCCTTCCCTGCTCCATCAGTCGGCTGGGCTCTGGGCTGTTGACTCCCTCCTTCCCTCCTTCCTGCTCCGTCAGTCGGCTCTGGGCTGTTGACTCCCTCCTTCCCTCCTTCCTGCTCCGTCAGTCAGCTGGGCTCTGGGCTGTTGACTCCTCCTTCCCTCCTTCCCTGCTCCATCAGTCGGCTGGGCTCTGGGCTGTTGACTCCCTCCTTCCCTCCTTCCTGCTCCATCAGTCGGCTGGGCTCTGGGCTGTTGACTCCCTCCTTCCCTCCTTCCTGCTCCATCAGTCGGCTGGGTCTGGGCTCGGCTCTGGGCTGTTGACTCCCTCCTTCCCTCCTTCCTGCTCCATCAGTCCTTCGGCTCTGTTGCTCCTTCCCTCCTCCTGCTCCTGCTGCTGACTCCCCCTCCTTCAGTCAGCTCGGCTGGGCTGTTGACTCTCTCCTTCTCTGCTCCGCCAGCTCTGGGCTGTTGACTCTCTCCTTCCCTCCTTCCTGCTCCGTCAGTCGGCTGGGCTCTGGGCTGTTGACTCTCTCCTTCTCTGCTCCATCAGTCGGCTCGGCTCTGGGCTGTTGACTCTCTCCTTCTCTGCTCCGTCAGTCAGCTCGGCTCTGGGCTGTTGACTCCCTCCTTCCCTGCTCCATCAGTCGGCTGGGCTCTGGGCTGTTGACTCCCTCCTTCCCTCCTGTCCTTGGAGGAGGTCCAGTGTTGCCGAGTCCCAAGAAGAGAGATACAGAGAAACCTGCTTCCAGAAATATAACATAAATACACACACACACACACACACACACACACACACACACACACACACACACACACACACACACACACACACACACACACACACACCACAATAGTACATTCTCTTTATATAATCACTGTTCACTGCCAGGTGGTGTTAGTTACAAGAAATACACACCTACGTACCTGCAGGACACGGCCAGGACACGGCCAGGACACGGTCAGGACACAGCCAGGACACGGTCAGGACACGGCCAGGACACGGTCAGGACACAGCCAGGACACGGTCAGGACACAGCCAGGACACGGTCAGGACACGGCCAGGACACGGTCAGGACACAGCCAGGACACGGTCAGGACACGGCCAGGACACGGTCAGGACACAGCCAGGACACGGTCAGGACACAGCCAGGACACGGTCAGGACACGGCCAGGACACGGTCAGGACACAGCCAGGACACGACCAGGACACGGCCAGGACACGGGATAGGACATGGGATAGGACACAGCCAGGATACGACCAGGACACGGTCAGGACACAGCCAGGACACGGTCAGGACACAGCCAGGACACGGTCAGGACACGGCCAGGACACGGTCAGGACACAGCCAGGACACGACCAGGACACGGCCAGGACACGGGATAGGACACGGTCAGGACACGGCCAGGACACGGTCAGGACACAGCCAGGACACGACCAGGACACGGCCAGGACACGGGATAGGACATGGGATAGGACACAGCCAGGATACGACCAGGACACGGTCAGGACACAGCCAGGACACGGTCAGGACACAGCCAGGACACGGTCAGGACAAGGGATAGGACACGACCAGGTGGTGTTAGTTACAGAATACATACCTACGTACCTGCAGGACACGGCCAGGACACGGCCAGGACACGGTCAGGACACAGCCAGGACACGGTCAGGACACGGCCAGGACACGGTCAGGACACAGCCAGGACACGGTCAGGACACAGCCAGGACACGGTCAGGACACGGCCAGGACACGGTCAGGACACAGCCAGGACACGACCAGGACACGGCCAGGACACGGGATAGGACATGGGATAGGACACAGCCAGGATACGACCAGGACACGGCCAGGACACGGGATAGGACATGGGATAGGACACAGCCAGGATACGACCAGGACACGGTCAGGACACAGCCAGGACACGGTCAGGACACAGCCAGGACACGGTCAGGACACGACCAGGACACGGTCAGGACAAGGGATAGGACACGACCAGGTGGTGTTAGTTACAGGAAATACATACCTACGTACCTGCAGGACAAGACCAGGACACGGCCAGGACACGACCAGGACACGGTCAGGACACGGCCAGGACACGGTCAGGACACGGCCAGGACACGGCCAGGACACGGCCAGGACACGGCCAGGACACGGCCAGGACACGGGATAGGACACGGGATAGGACACGGCCAGGACACGGCCAGGACACGGCCAGGACACGGGATAGGACACGGCCAGGACACGGCCAGGACACGGCCAGGACACGGCCAGGACGCGGCCAGGACACGGCCAGGACACGGGATAGGACACGGGATAGGACACGGCCAGGACACGGCCAGGACACGGCCAGGACACGGGATAGGACACGGGAGGACACGGCCAGGACACGGCCAGGACACAGGATAGGACACGGCCAGGACACAGCCAGGACACGGGGTAGGACACGGCCAGGACACGACCAGGACACAGGGGTAGGACACGGCCAGGACACGACCAGGACATGGCCAGGACACAGGATAGGACACGGCCAGGACACGGCCAGGACACAGGATAGGACACGGCCAGGACACGGCCAGGACACAGGATAGGACACGGCCAGGACACAGCCAGGACACGGGGTAGGACACGGCCAGGACACGACCAGGACACGGCCAGGACACGGAATAGGACACAGATTTAGATTTTATGCAAAACAATAAACATAAATAAGTAAAAAGTTGCATCCCAAATGGGCTCTGGTCTAAAGTAGTGCACTACCATAGGGCCCTGGTCTAAAGTAGTGCACTACCATAGGGCCCTGGTCTAAAGTAGTGCACTACCATAGGGCCCTGGTCTAAAGTAGTGCACTACCATAGGGCCCTGGTCTAAAGTAGTGCACTACCATAGGGCCCTGGTCTAAAGTAGTGCACTACCATAGGGCTCTGGTCTAAAGTAGTGCACTACCATAGGGCCCTGGTCTAAAGTAGTGCACTACCATAGGGCCCTGGTCTAAAGTAGTGCACTACCATAGGGCACTGGTCTAAAGTAGTGCACTACCATAGGGCCCTGGTCTAAAGTAGTGCACTACCATAGGGCCCTGGTCTAAAGTAGTGCACTACCATAGGGCCCTGGTCTAAAGTAGTGCACTACCATATGGCCCTGGTCTAAAGTAGTGCACTACATAGGGAATAGGGTACCATTAGAGATATATCCTACATGCAGGACAAGACACATGACGTAAGAGAGAAAGAGGTGGGATTTAAATGAGTTTACATGATCTGTTCTACGATCTGTTCTATGATCTGTTCTATGATCTGTTCTAAGATCTGTTCTAAGATCTGTTCTAAGATCTGTTCTACGATCTGTTCTACGATCTGTTCTATGATCTGTTCTAAGATCTGTTCTAAGATCTGTTCTAAGATCTGTTCTACGATCTGTTCTAAGATCAGTTCTACGATCTGTTCTACGATCTGTTCTACTATCTGTTCTAAGATCTGTTCTAAGATCTGTTCTAAGATCTGTTCTAAGATCTGTTCTACGATCTGTTCTAAGATCTGTTCTACGATCTGTTCTACGATCTGTTCTACTATCTGTTCTAAGATCTGTTCTAAGATCTGTTCTAAGATCTGTTCTAAGATCTGTTCTACGATCTGTTCTAAGATCTGTTCTACTATCTGTTCTACGATCTGTTCTAAGATCAATCAATCACATGTATTTCTAAAGCCCTTTTTACATCAGCCGTTTTCACAAGGTGCTTTATGGAGGAACTCAGCCTCAAAACACCTGTTTGTTTTTAAGAGAGGAAGAAGGGTTTTTAAAGCAGCACGACATAAATCTCCCCCCCCCTTCGACTGAGATAACAGGTTTGTAGGAGCATCCGAGGGATGAAGGGCGGAGAAGGGAGGGAGATGAAGGGAGGGAGGAAGAGGGAGGTGGGAGGAAGGTAGGGAGGAGGGAGGAGATGGAGATAGGAGAGAGGAGAGAGGAGGGAGGAGATAGGAGAGAGAGAAGAAGGGTTTTTAAAGCAGCCTCATAAACCCCTTTGTTTGTTTTAGGAGCATCCGAGGGATGAAGGGCGGAGAAGGGAGGGAGATGAGGAGGGAGGAAGAGGGAGGTGGGAGGAATGAGTAGGGAGGAGGGAGGAGATGGAGATAGGAGAGAGGAAAGGAGGAGGAGATAGGAGAGAGGAAGAAGGGTTTTTCCCCCCTTCGACTGAGATAACAGGTTTGTAGGAGCATCCGAGGGATGAAGGGCGGAGAAGGGAGGGAGATGAAGGGAGGGAGGAAGAGGGAGGTGGGAGGAATGAGTAGGGAGGAGGGAGGAGATAGGAGAGAGGAGAGAGGAGAGGAGGGAGGAGATAGGAAGAGGAAGAAGGGTTTTTAAAGCAGGGACTGAGATAACAGGTTTGTAGGAGCATAGGGAGGAGGGAGGAGATGAAGGGAGGGAGGAAGAGGGAGGTGGGAGAATGAGAGGGAGGAGAGAGGAGGGAGGAGATAGGAGAGAGGAAGGAGGAGGAAAGGGGAGATCATGGAAGTGTCATTAACACCAGAGACTGTGTGTGTCGGTTCAGTGCCTCTCCTCACTCAAGATGCAGGTGAAAGGGGAGGAGGAAGGGAGGAGGGACAGAGCAAGACAGGGAGAGAGGGAGATGCAGGTGGAAGGAGAGGAGGGACAGAGGACAACAGGGAGAGAGGGAGATGCAGGTGAAAGGAGAGGAGGGACAGAGGACAACAGGCAGAGAGGGAGATGAAGGTGAAAGAGGAGGAGGGACAGAGGAAGACAGGGAGAGAGGGAGATGAAGGTGAAAGAGGAGGGGAGGGACAGAGGAAGACAGGGAGAGAGGGAGATGAAGGTGAAAGAGGAGGGACAGAGGAAGACAGGGAGAGAGGGAGATGAAGGGAGAGGAGGGAGATGAAGGGGAAAGGAGAGGAGGGACAGAGGAAGACAGGGAGAGAGGGAGATGAAGCTGAAAGAGGAGGAGTGACAGAGGAAGACAGGGAGAGAGAGGGACAGAGGAAGACAGGGGAGAGGGACAGAGGAAGACAGGGAGAGGGACAGAGGAAGACAGGGAGAGAGGGACAGAGGAAGACAGGGAGAGAGGGAGATGAAGCTGAAAGAGGAGGAGTGACAGAGGAAGACAGGGAGAGTGGGACAGAGGAAGACAGGGAGAGAGGGAGATGAAGCTGAAAGAGGAGGGGTGTGCCCTGTGGCCAAGGCGAGGCAAGCTGTGCGGCTTGGCGTCTCTTACAACAGCTTTGTTAGTGCTGCAGTAACTGTTACCAGGAGACCTCGTCTGCCTCTCAGATGGCTCCCTATCTCCATAGGGCTCTGGTCCAAAGTAGTGCACCAAATAGGGAATACAGTGCCATAGGGCTCTGGTCCAAAGTAGTGCACCAAATAGGGAATAGGGTGTAATTTGGGACCCTTACACTGTCTCACAGATGGATCCAATGTGTTTCTGTCTGTCTGCCAGTCCAATGTTTAAAGTCTTGTTGTTGCTGAAATCGATCGAAAATGTCCCTCTGTGAGTATCAGAAATTACACGCGTGCATATTTATTACAAAATGTGTCCCGAATGGCTGTGATTTGTTTCGGGAAAATATATATATATTTTTTTCTTGTATGTTTTTTTGACGAAAACCTCGGACTGTCTATTGCTTCACACCATGTGGGTTGGCTGAGTTCACAAGGCGTCTCGTTTTCACCATTCTGCATGAGAGCTGAGCCAATCACTGAGGCTTCTCAAAATGGCACCCTATTCCCTATATAGTGGTACTACTATAGACCAGAGCCCTATTCCCTATATAGTGGTACTACTATAGACCAGAGCCCTATTCCTATATAGTACCTACTTTATAGACCCTGGTAGTACTACTATAGACCAGAGCCCTATTCCCTATATAGTGGCCCTACTACTATAGACCAGAGCCCTATTCCCTATATAGTGGTACTACTATAGACCAGAGCCCTATTCCCTATATAGTGGTACTACTATAGACCAGAGCCCTATTCCCTATATAGTGGTACTACTATAGACCAGAGCCCTATTCCCTATATAGTACACTACTATAGACCAGAGCCCTATTCCCTATATAGTGGTACTACTATAGACCAGAGCCCTATTCCCTATATAGTGGTACTACTATAGACCAGAGCCCTATTCCCTATATAGTGGTACTACTATAGACCAGAGCCCTATTCCCTATATAGTGGTACTACTATAGACCAGAGCCCTATTCCCTATATAGTGGTACTACTATAGACCAGAGCCCTATTCCTATATAGTGGTACTACTATAGACCAGAGCCCTATTCCCTATATAGTGGTACTACTATAGACCAGAGCCCTATTCCCTACCTATAGTGGTACTACTATAGACCAGAGCCCTATTCCCTATATAGTGGACTACTATAGACCAGAGCCCTGTTCCTATATAGTGGTACTACTATAGACCAGAGCCCTGTTCCCTATATAGTGGTACTACTATAGACCTGCCCTGTTCCTATATAGTGGTACTACTATAGACCAGAGCCCTATTCCCTATATAGTACACTACTATAGACCAGAGCCCTATTCCCTATATAGTGGTACTACTATAGACCAGAGCCCTATTCCCTATATAGTGGTACTACTATAGACCAGAGCCCTATTCCCTATATAGTGGTACTACTATAGACCACAGCCCTATTCCCTATATAGTGGTACTACTATAGACCAGAGCCCTATTCCCTATATAGTGGTACTACTATAGACCAGAGCCCTGTTCCCTATATAGTGCACTACTTTGGACCAGGGTATATAGGGCTCCGGTTAAAAGTAGTGCACTAAATCTGAAATAGGGTGCCATTTGGGAGGCATACTAAGTGATTGGTCAACTTCCTCGGGTTAAAGGTTCACTAGTTTAACCAGTAATCAGTCAGTAATGAAAAGAACCGCTGTAAAGACAGTTCAATTCCCCTCCACGCCGTCTCCCCTCCACGCCGTCTCCCCTCCACGCCGTCTCCCCTCCACGCCGTCTCCCCTCCACGCCGTCTCCCCTCCGCCGCTCCCCCACGCCGTCTCTCCTCCTCTCTCTCTCTCCACGCCGTCTCCTCCACGCCGTCTCCCCTCCACACCGTCTCCCTCCACGCCGTCTCCCCTCCACGCCGTCTCCCCCCGTCTCCACGCCGTCTCCCCCTCTCTCTCTCTCGTCTCCCTCCACGCCGTCTCCCCCTCCTCCTCTCCCTCCTCACCCTCCACGCCGTCTCCCCTCCCCACCTCTCTCCCCTCCACGCCGTCTCCCCTCACGCCGTCTCCCCTCCACACCGTCTCCCCTCCACACCGTCTCCCCTCCACCGTCTCCCCTCCCGTCTCCCCTCCACGCCGTCTCCCCTCCACGTCTCCCGTCTCCCCTCCTCACCGTCTCCCCTCCACGCCGTCTCCCCTCCACGCCGTCTCCCCTCCCACGCCGTCTCCCCTCCGCCGTCTCCCTCCACACCGTCTCCCCTCCACTCCGTCTCCCCTCCACGCCGTCTCCCTCCACGCCGTCTCCCCTCCACACCGTCTCCTCCTCTCCGTCCTCCACGCCGTCTCCCCTCCACGCCGTCTCCCCTCCTCCACGCCGTCTCCCCTCCACGCTGTCTCCCCTCCACGCCGTCTCCCGTCTCCCTCCACGCCGTCTCCCCTCCCACCGTCTCCCTCGTCTCCCTCCCGCCGTCTCCCGTCTCCCCTCCACGCCGTCTCTCTCCCTCCACACCGTCTCCCCTCCGCCTCCCCCTCTCTCTCTCTCCTCCACGCCGTCTCCCCTCCACGCCGTCTCCCCTCCACCTCCGTCTCCCTCTCCGTCTCCCTCCACGCCGTCTCCCCTCCACACCGTCTCCCTCCCCACCGTCTCCCCTCCACGCCGTCTCCCCTCCACCGTCTCCCTCCTCTCCGTCTCCCCTCCACGCCGTCTCCCCTCCCACCGTCTCCCCTCCACGCCGTCTCCCCTCCACGCCGTCTCCCCTCCACGCCGTCTCCCCTCCACGCCGTCTCCCCTCCACGCCGTCTCCCCTCCACGTCTCCCCTCTCTCCTCCCACGCCGTCTCCCCTCCACGCCGTCTCCCCTCCACGCCGTCTCCCCTCTCTCTCTCCCCTCCACGCCGTCTCTCCCTCCACGCCGTCTCCCCTCCATGCCGTCTCCCCTCTCTCTCTCTCCCGTCTCGCCGTCTCCCCTCCACGCCGTCTCCCCTCCACGCCGTCTCCCCTCTCTCTCGTCTCCCCTCCACGCCGTCTCCCCTCCACGCCGTCTCTCCTCTCCTCTCTCTCCCTCCACGCCGTCTCCCCTCCGTCTCCCCTCTCGCCGTCTCCCCTCCACGCCGTCTCCCCTCCACGCCGTCTCCCCCTCTCTCTCCCGTCTCCCTCCACTCTCCCCTCCACGCCGTCTCCCCTCCTCTCTCCCCTCCACGCCGTCTCCCCTCCACGCCGTCTCCTCCTCTCCACGCCGTCTCCCCTCCGCCGTCTCCCTCCTCTCTCGTCTCCCCTCCACGCCGTCTCCCCTCCTCTCCTCTCTCTCCCCTCACGCCGTCTCCCTCCTCTCGTCTCCCTCCGCCGTCTCCCCTCTCTCTCTCTCCCCTCCACACCGTCTCCCTCTCTCTCTCTCCCCTCCACACCGTCTCCCCTCACGCCGTCTCTCCTCCACGCCGTCTCCCCTCCACGCCGTCTCCCCTCTCTCTCTCTCCCTCCACACCGTCTCCCCTCCACGCCGTCTCCCCTCCTCCCCTCCGTCTCCCCTCCACGCCGTCTCCCTCTCTCTCTCTCCCTCCCACGCCGTCTCCCCTCCACGCCGTCTCCCCTCCACCGTCTCTCCTCCACGCCGTCTCCCTCCTCTCTCTCTCTCTCCTCACCCGTCGCCGTCTCCCTCTCTCTCTCTCTCTCTCCTCCACACCGTCTCCCCCTCTCTTCTCCCCTCCACGCCGTCTCCCCTCTCTCTCTCTCGTCTCTCCTCGTCTCCCCTCCACGCCGTCTCCCCCTCTCTCTCTCTCTCCCTCCACACCATCTCCCCCCCCCACACCGTCTCCCCTCTCACTCGTCTCCCCTCCCACGTCTCCCGTGTCTCTCCACTCTCTCTCTCCCTCCACGCCGTCTCCCCTGTCTCCCTCCACGCCGTCTCCCCTCCACACCGTCTCCCCTCCTCTCTCCCCTCCCACCGTCTCCCCTCCACGCCGTCTCCCCTCTCTCTCTCTCCCCTCCACGCCGTCTCCCCTCCACGCCGTCTCCCTCTCTCTCCCCTCCACTGTCTCCCCTCCACGCCGTCTCCCCTCCTGCCGTCTCCCCTCCTCCACCGTCTCCCCTCCACGCCGTCTCTCCCTCCACGCCATCTCCCCCCTCTCTCCTCTCCCCTCCACGCCGTCTCTCCCTCCACGCCGTCTCCCCTCTCTCTCTCTCTCGTCTCCCTCCACGCCGTCTCCCCTCTCTCTCTCTCTCCCCTCCACGCTGTCTCCTCTTCTCCCCTCCCTCCCTCTCTCCCCTCCACGCCGTCTCCCCTCGTGTCCCTCCACGCCGTCTCCCTCCACCCTCTCTCTCTCTCCCCTCCTCTCCGTCTCTCCCTCTCTCTCTCTCCCTCCACGCCGTCTCCCCCTCTCTCTCTCTCCCCTCCACGCCGTCTCCCCTCCACGCCGTCTCCCCTCCACGCCGTCTCCCCTCCACGCCGTCTCCCTCCACGCTCTCTCCTCCACGCCGTCTCCCTCCACGCCGTCTCCCCCACCTCTCTCTCCTCCACGCCGTCTCCCCTCCACGCCGTCTCCCCTCCTCTCTCTCTCCCCTCCACGCCGTCTCCCCTCTCTCTCTCCCTCCACGCCGTCTCCCCTCCTGTCTCCCCTCTCTCCCTCTCTCTCTCTCCTCACCATCTCCCCTCACGCTCGTCTCCCTCCACGCTGTCTCCCCTCTCTTTCTCTCCCCTCCACGCCGTCTCCCCTCCATGCCGTCTCTCCCTCCACGCCGTCTCCCCTCTCTCTCTCCTCTCTCCTCCACGCCGTCTCTCCTCCACCGTCTCTCTCCACGCCGTCTCCCCTCCACTCTCTCTCTCTCCTCCACGCCGTCTCCCTCCACGCTCTCTCTCTCTCTCTCCTCCACGCCGTCTCCCCTCCACGCTGTCTCCCCTCCACGCCGTCTCCCCTCCACGCCGTCTCCGCCTCCACGCCGTCTCCCCTCCACGCCGTCGTCTCCCTCCACGCCGTCTCCCTCTCTCTCTCTCCACGCCGTCTCCCCTCCACGCCGTCTCCCTCTCTCTCCACGCCGTCTCCCCTCCACGCTGTCTCCCCTCTCCCTCCCCCACGCCGTCTCCCTCCACGCCGTCTCTCCTCCACGCCATCTCCCTCTCTCTCTCTCCTCCGCCGTCTCCCCTCTCGCCTCTCCCTCTCTCCCACGCCGTCTCCCCTCCACGCTGTCTCTCCTCCACGCCGTCTCCCCTCCACGCCGTCTCCCCCACGCCGTCTCCCTCTCTCTCTCCCCTCCACGCCGTCTCCCCTCACGCTGTCTCCCCTCTCTCTCTCTCCCCTCCACGCCGTCTCCCCTCCATCTCTCCCGTCTCTCTCCCCTCCACGCCGTCTCTCTCTCTCTCTACTCCACGTGTTCCGTTGCATTCCTACATTCCTGCGTCCTCACGCCATCTTCTGTTTAGATATTTCAGGAAGTTTGTAAAACAACAACAACAACAACAACAACAGAGATCATTAAATGTGTTTTATAGACCACGATAGACAGTTGATGTCAAAACGGTGGCTGTTACCGCGACTGAAGCCGGGAGGAGATTCGTATCCCCGTGACATTTCACCGACTGACTGACCCCTTTTTCAGACAGATAAACGGAGCACAATCCTAAACCCATCAATCTGTGATTTAAAAAAAAAAACATTTTGAGTAGAAAGGTCCCAGAAGCTTGTCAACTCTACCTCTGTATTGAGTTGTGGTTTTATAGTAGTTATTAAGTGATTCACCAAATGTTTGGTTTGGTAACTTGGCATGATATTTCATTCTTGGGAATATCTGGCATTTGTGGATCTTTGTAAAGGTCAGCGGGAAACATTAACATTGACAATTTTTGTTGTTGTAGAACGTAGATAGTGTGGAGAGCATAGAGGTTCTACTGCCTGATCTGATTCCCTGATTCTATGGTGAGAGGACGGCTGCCTAGGGTCCACAGGTCATGGCTTGAGTTGTACTGTAGAATGAGATGTGAAGGACACCTTTCCTGTTCTTCCATAGTTTACAGAATGACTGTGACCCTCAGTACTCTAGTCTCTAGTCGTTCAGTTCATTAACCCCAAAACAAAGAGCAAAGACAAAGCCATTTCACCTTTTCAGAATTTCATAATGTATGCTAAAAAGTGACAGTCCTCTCTCTCTCCCTCTCTCTCTCTCTCTCTCTCCTCTCCCTTCTCTCACTCTCTCTCTCTCTCTCTCCCTCTCTCTCTCCTCTCCCTCTCTCTCTCTCTCTCTCCCTCTCTCTCTCTCTCTCTCTCTCTCTCTCTCTCTCTCCCTCTCTCTCTCTCTCTCTCTCTCTCTCTCTCTCTCCTCTCACTCTCTCTCTCTCTCTCCCTCTCTCTCTCCTCTCCCTCTCTCTCTCTCTCTCTCTCTCTCTCTCTCTCCTCTCACCTCTCCCTTCTCTCTCTCTCTCTCCTCTCTCTCTCTCTCTCTCTCTCTCTCTCTCTCTCACCTCTCCCTTCTCTCTCTCTCTCTCTCTCTCTCTCTCTCTCTCTCTCTCTCTCTCTCTCCTCTCTCCCTTCTTCTCTCTCTCTCTCTCTCCCTTCTCTCTCTTCTCTCTCTCTCTCTCTCTCTCTCTCTCTCCCTCTCTCTCTCCTCTCCCTTCTCTCTCTCTCTCCTCTCCTTCTCTCTCTCTCTCCTCTCCCTCTCTTCTCTCTCTCTCTCCTCTCCCTTCTCTCTCTCTCCTCTCTCTCTCTCTCTCTCTCTCTCTCTCTCTCTCTCTCTCTCTCTCTCTCTCCTCTCTCTCTCTCTCTCTCTCTCTCTCTCTCTCTCTCTCTCTCTCTCTCTTCCTCTTCAGTACCCTTTGATTATCTCTGTTGATGATCCAGACTTGGATTAGCAGTATCACAGTCACCGACCTGCCCTTCCCTCCCTCCCTTTCTTCCCAGGCTGTGACACAGGCTTCGGGAAGGCTGCAGTGCGGCGTCTGGACGCCCAGGGTTTTGAGGTGTTTGCTACGGTGTTGGATCTGTGTGGGGAGGGAGCCAGGGAGCTCCAGAAGACCTGCTCCTCTCGTCTCACCCTGCTACAGGTGGACATCACCCAGCCAGAGCAGGTCCAACAGGCTCTTCTAGACACCAAGGCCAAACTGGGCCTCAGAGGTAAGAGACATAGGGCCCCATACACACAGATACACATACGTGCAGGTATTCACACACAAACACACACACACAAGGACGCTGGAACACACACACACACAAGGACGCTGGAAACACACACACACACACACACACAAGGACGCTGGAACACACACACACACACACACACAAGGACGCTGGAACACACACACACAAGGACGCTGGAACACACACACACACACGGACGCTGGAACACACACACACACACAAGGACGCTGGAACACATACACACACACACACACAAGGACGCTGGAACACACACACACACACACACAAGGACGCTGGAACACACACACACACACACACACACACACACACAGCCAAACAGCCAGTGGAACCAGTGGAACACTGACCTAATGACACCCTATCTCCTATATGGAGTCCTGACCTAATGACACCCTATCTCCTATATGGAGTCCTGACCTAATGTCACCCTATCTCCTATATGGAGTCCTGACCTAATGACACCCTATCTCCTATATGGAGTCCTGACCTAATGACACCCTATCTCCTATATGGAGTCCTGACCTAATGACACCCTATCTCCTATATGGAGTCCTGACCTAATGTCACCCTATCTCCTATATGGAGTCCTGACCTAATGACACCCTATCTCCTATATGGAGTCCTGACCTGATGACACCCTATCTCCTATATGGAGTCCTGACCTAATGACACCCTATCTCCTATATGGAGTCCTGACCTAATGACACCCTATCTCCTATATGGAGTCCTGACCTAATGACACCCTATCTCCTATATGGAGTCCTGACCTAATGACACCCTATCTCCTATATGGAGTCCTGACCTAATGACACCCTATCTCCTATATGGAGTCCTGACCTAATGACACCCTATCTCCTATATGGAGTCCTGACCTAATGACACCCTATCTCCTATATGGTATACAGAGCGAGAGAGAGAGAGAGAGAGAGAGAGAGAGAGAGAGAGAGGTAAGACCTGGGCGAAAAGCCAGTGTTCTGTTCAGGGGGGAGATCTCTTCTTTTTGGAGGTAGAGATTTTGCTGGAGGTAGGGATTGCTGAGATTGATTGTGATAGAGGTTGATTTTGTTGGAAAGTGGTATGTTCTGTGAGTTTGTTGCTCAGATAGAGCTTATTTGACATCCTTTTGTTTCTTAGTTTGTTTAAAATTGTTTAATATTCTGTTTCATTTGTTCCCAGGGGGGAAGGGGAAGGCACCTAGGGAGTGCTTAGGCAAGAGGCCCGCGGGCATACATATACCCGTAGCATATTCGCTGTCTAGACACACTAGGTAAGACCTGGGCGGACCACCCCTTGTATTTTGGTTAGGGCACCAGGTGGTGCTAAATTAGGTAAGTAGTGGGTAGGCAGGTAAGATAGGAGAGGGGGGGGCTTTGAGATTTACTTTCTTTGCTTTGGTTCCGTCCAGCCCCTTTTCCCCATATTACCGTGTAAAGGAATAAAGTCCTTGTAAACGGTACCACATTCTGCCTGTTGTCATTTTTACTCGCACCTACAGTCCATACCTTTTTCGCTTCACAGAGAGTTTAGTTGTAGCAGGGTGTTGCGTTCCCTCTTCTTAGAGGCGTGCGTAACACACTAAACAAACAACAACACGAAGAATTATCTATCCAAAATGGAGATGTATGGGTAAACCACTTCTCCAATCTTTTTGGCTCTATAACAAAGAATAAAGAGCAAAAACATATACATGATCAAATACAGATCTTAGAATCAACTATTAAAGACTACCAGAACCCACTGGATTCTCCAATTACATTGAAAGAGTTACAGGACAAAATAAAAACCCTCCAACCCAAAAAGGCCTGTGGTGTTGATGGTATCCTCAATGAAATGATCAAATATACAGACAACAAATTCCAATTGGCTATACTAAAACTCTTTAACATCATACTTAGCTCTGGCATCTTCCCCAATATTTGGAACCAAGGACTGATCACCCCAATCCACAAAAGTGGAGACAAATTTGACCCCAATAACTACCGTGGAATATGTGTCAACAGTAACCTTGGGAAAATCCTCTGCATTATTATTAACAGCAGACTCGTACATTTCCTCAATGAAAACAATGTACTGAGCAAATGTCAAATTGGCTTTTTACCAAATTACCGTACAACAGACCATGTATTCACCCTGCACACCCTAATTGACAATCAAACAAACCAAAACAAAGGCAAAGTCTTCTCATGCTTTGTTGATTTCAAAAAAAAGCCTTCGACTCAATCTGGCATGAGGGTCTGCTATACAAACTGATGGAAAGTGGTGTTGGGGGTAAAACATACGACATTATAAAATCCATGTACACAAACAACAAGTGTGCGGTTAAAATTGGCAAAAACACACACATTTCTTCACACAGGGTCGTGGGGTTAGACAGGGATGCAGCTTAAGCCCCACCCTCTTCAACATATATATCAACGAATTGGCGAGGGCACTAGAAAAGTCTGCAGCACCCGGCCTCCCCTGCTAGAATCCGAAGTCAAATGTCTGCTGTTTGCTGATGATCTGGTGCTTCTGTCACCAACCAAGGAGGGCCTACAGCAGCACCTAGATCTTATGCACAGATTCTGTCAGACCTGGGCCCTGACAGTAAATCTCAGTAAGACCAAAATAATGGTGTTCCAAAAAAGGTCCAGTCACCAGGACCACAAATACAAATTCCATCTAGACACTGTTGCCCTAGAGCACACAAAAAACTATACATACCTTGGCCTAAACATCAGCACCACAGGTAACTTCCACAAAGCTGTGAACGATCTGAGAGACAAGGCAAGAAGGGCATTCTATGCCATCAAAAGAAACATAAATTTCAACATACCAATTAGGATCTGGCTAAAAATACTTGAATCAGTCATAGAGCCCATTGTCCTTTATGGTTGTGAGGTCTGGGGTCCGCTCACCAACCAAGACTTCACAAAATGGGACAAACACCAAATTGAGACTCTGCACGCAGAATTCTGCAAAAATATCCTCCGTGTACAACGTAGAACACCAAATAATGCATGCAGAGCAGAATTAGGCCGATACCCACTAATTATCAAAATCCAGAAAAGAGCTGTTAAATTCTACAACCACCTAAAAGGAAGCGATTCACAAACCTTCCATAACAAAGCCATCACCTACAGAGAGATGAACCTGGAGAAGAGTCCCTAAGCAAGCTGGTCCTGGGGCTCTGTTCACAAACACAAACACACACTACAGAGCCCCAGGACAGCAGCACAATTAGACCCAACCAAATCATGAGAAAACAAAAAGATAACTACTTAACACATTGGAAAGAATTAAAAAAAACAGAGCAAACTAGAATGCTATTTGGCCCTACACAGAGAGTACACAGCGGCAGAATACCTGACCACTGTGACTGACCCAAAATGAAGGAAAGCCTTGACTATGTACAGACTCAGTGAGCATAGCCTTGCTATTGAGAAAGGCCGCCGTAGGCAGACATGGCTCTCAAGAGAAGACAGGCTATGTGCTCACTGCCCACAAAATGAGGTGGAAACTGAGCTGCACTTCCTAACCTCCTGCCCAATGTATGACCATATTAGAGAGACATATTTCCCTCAGATTACACAGATCCACAAAGAATTCGAAAACAAATCCAATTTTGAAAAACTCCCATATCTACTGGGTGAAATTCCACAGTGTGCATTCACAGCAGCAAGATTTGTGACCTGTTGCCACGAGAAAAGGGCAACCAGTGAAGAACAAACACCATTGTAAATACAACCCATATTTATGCTTATTTATTTTATCTTGTGTCCTTTAGCCATTTGTACATTGTTAGAACACTGTATATATATATAATATGACATTTGTAATGTCTTTACTGTTTTGAAACTTCTGTATGTGTAATGTTTACTGTTAATTTTTGTTGTTTTTCACTTTATATATTCACTTTGTATGTTGTCTACCTCACTTGCTTTGGCAAGGTTAACACATGTTTCCCATGCCAATAAAGCCCTTGAATTGAATTGAATTGAGAGAGATAGAGACAGAGAGAGAGAGAGAGACAGAGACAGAGAGAGAGAGACAGAGAGAGAGAGAGAGAGAGAGAGAGAGAGAGAGACAGAGAGAGAGAGAGAGAGACAGAGAGAGAGAGAGAGAGACAGAGAGACAGAGAGAGAGAGAGAGAGACAGAGACAGAGAGAGAGAGAGAGAGAGAGAGAGAGAGAGAGAGAGACCACTAGTGGGAGTGTATCAGAGGAGGAAGTAATCAAAGAACTTGAATTTAAGGTCAAACACTCTCCTACATTCTATCTCCTGGGTGGGCTGTGTGGGGGGCTGGCTGGCAATCAAGGGTCAGCTTCATGTTTCACTTGGCTGCAAACAGCACACTCACCACAGAGCCAGGTGCTGTTAGCACTACGAGTAATGAAGAGGATTAAACAAGATGCTCTAGCCTCTGGGATTTACATTTGTTTAGGCAGAGGTATCTAGAGCCATGTCTGCCTACGGCAGCCTTTCTCAATAGCAAGGCTATGCTCACTGAGTCTGTACATAGTCAATGCTTTCCTTAAGTTTAATACTAATATGGTCATACATTGGACAGGAGGTTAGGAAGTGCAGCTCAGTTTCCACCTCATTTTGTAGGCAGTGTGAACATAGCCTGTCTTCTCTTGAGAGCCATGTCTGCCTACGGCGGCCTTTCTCAATAGCAAGGCTATGCTCACTGAGTCTGTACATAGTCAAAGCTTTCCTTAATTTTGGGTCAGTCACAGTGGTCAGGTATTCTGC
>NW_024608107.1:32500-49413 GCF_018296145.1 Oncorhynchus tshawytscha
TTATCATGTTATGAGCACCTTATTAGCATGTTATTAGCACATTATTAGCATGTTATTAGCATGTTATTAGCACCGTATTCGCATGTTATTGGCACATTATTAGCATGTTATTAGCACCTTATTAGCATGCTATTAGCACCTTATTAGCATGCTATTAGCACCTTATTAGCGTCTCATTAGCATGTTATTGGTACCTTATTAGAATGTTTTTAGCACCTTTTTAGCGTGTTATTAGCACCGTATTAGCATCTCATTAGCATGTTATTAGCACCATATTAGCATGTTATTGGTACCTTATTAGAATGTTTTTAGCACCTTATTAGCGTGTTATTAGCCCCTTATTAGCATGTTATGAGCACCTTATTAGCGTGTTATTAGCACCTTATTAGCGTGTTATTAGCACCTTATTAGCATGTCATTAGCACCTTATTAGCGTGTTATTAGCACCTTATTAGCGTGTTATTAGCACCTTATTAGCATGTTATTAGCACCTTATTAGCATGTTATTAGCACCTTATTAGCATGTTATTAGCACCTTATTAGCATGCTATTAGCACCTTATTAGCGTCTCATTAGCATGTTATTGGTACCTTATTAGAATGTTTTTAGCACCTTATTCGCGTGTTATTAGCACCTTATTAGCATGTTATTAGCACCTTATTAGCATGTTATTAGCACCTTATTAGCGTGTTATTAGCACCTTATTAGCGTGTTATTAGCACCTTATTAGCATGTTATTAGCACCCTATTAGCATGTTATTAGCACCTTATTAGCATGTTATTAGCACCTTATTAGCGTGTTATTAGCACCTTATTAGCATGTTATTAGCACCTTATTAGCATGTTATTAGCACCTTATTAGCGTGTTATTAGCACCTTATTAGCGTGTTATTAGCACCTTATTAGCATGTTATTAGCACCCTATTAGCATGTTATTAGCACCTTATTAGCGTGTTATTAGCACCCTATTAGCATGTTATTAGCACCTTATTAGCATGTTATTAGCACCTTATTAGCAAGAATGATGTATTGCTCTTACCTACGTATTAAATGATTCTCTAAATTTAAACTAACTCAGTCCTTTATATATTCTGATCCCAGGTCAGTCCATTAACCAGGAGTACTGGAATAAGATATAGAACTCAGTCCTTTATATATTCTGATCCCAGGTCAGTCCATTAACCAGGAGTACTGGAATAAGATATAGAACTCAGTCCTTTATATATTCTGATCCCAGGTCAGTCCATTAACCAGGAGTACTGGAATAAGATATAGAACTCAGTCCTTTATATATTCTGATCCCAGGTCAGTCCATTAACCAGGAGTACTGGGAGAGAACCTACGGTGTAAAGGAAACTCCCTGTTAATCCAGTCCTTTATATATTCTGATCCCAGGTCAGTCCATTAACCAGGAGTACTGGAATAAGATATAGAACTCAGTCCTTTATATATTCTGATCCCAGGTCAGTCCATTAACCAGGCGTACTGGAATAAGATATAGAACTCAGTCCTTTATATATTCTGATCCCAGGTCAGTCCATTAACCAGGAGTACTGGAATAAGATATAGAACTCAGTCCTTTATATATTCTGATCCCAGGTCAGTCCATTAACCAGGAGTACTGGGATAAGATATAGAACTCAGTCCTTTATATATTCTGATCCCAGGTCAGTCCATTAACCAGGAGTACTGGAATAAGATATAGAACTCAGTCCTTTATGTATTCTGATCCCAGGTCAGTCCATTAACCAGGAGTACTGGGAGAGAACCTACGGTGTAAAGGAAACTCCCTGTTAACTCAGTCCTTTATATATTCTGATCCCAGGTCAGTCCATTAACCAGGAGTACTGGAATAAGATATAGAACCTACGGTGTAAAGGAAACTCCCTGTTAACTCAGTCCTTTATATATTCTGATCCCAGGTCAGTCCATTAACCAGGAGTACTGGGAGAGAACCTACGGTGTAAAGGAAACTCTCCGTTAACTCAGTCCTTTATATATTCTGATCCCAGGTCAGTCCATTAACCAGGAGTACTGGGAGAGAACCTACGGTGTAAAGGAAACTCCGTTAACTCAGTCCTTTATATATTCTGATCCCAGGTCAGTCCATTAACCAGGAGTACTGGGAGAGAACCTACGGTGTAAAGGAAACTCCCTGTTAACTCAGTCCTTTATATATTCTGATCCCAGGTCAGTCCATTAACCAGGAGTACTGGGAGAGAACCTACGGTGTAAAGGAAACTCCCTGTTAACTCAAACCCTCTATATCTTCTGATCCCAGGTCAGTCCGGTAACCAGGAGTACTGGGAGAGTCAGTACAAGAGCCTGATCCACAACCTGTCCGCAGGCCTGCTGGAGGAGTACGGGGAAGACTACACGCACGAGACCAAGGAGCTCTTCCAACATTTCGCCCAGTCGGCTAACGAGGACCTGTCACCAGTCATCAACACCATCAGCGAGGCGCTGCTTTCCCCCCGGCCCCTGGTCCGATACTATGCTGGGCCCGGCGTGGGCCTCATGTACTTCGTTTATAGTTATTTCCCTCTGAGACTCTCAGACAAGTTCCTCCAGAGACTATTTGTCCAGAAGAAGATCATCCCACGAGCGCTGAGGAAAGAGAACAACAACAACAACAACAACATCAACAGCAACAACAACGTGGAGAAGATAAAGAAGTAAAACAATGAGATGTGTGTTTGTTTTTTTAGGTAAAAAGTGGTAGCTGTAGGACCCACTTACGTCAGGTAAAACACGCTCATCGTGTTGTTGTCTATTGTTGTTTGAATATTGTGGTTTTTGTGTTGGTGTTCATATTGAAGGGCTCATTATATTGGTGTTCATATTGAAGGGCTCATTATATTGGTCATATTTCATATTGAATTGGGCTCATTATATTGGTGTTCATATTGAAGGGCTCATTATATTGGTGTTCATATTGAAGGGCTCATTATATTGGTGTTCATATTGAAGGGCTCATTATATTGGTGTTCATATTGAAGGGCTCATTATATTGGTGTTCATATTGAAGGGCTCATTATATTGGTGTTCATATTGAAGGGGGTCATTGAAGATGAGTATTTGAGTGGCTTCCCCTCCCAGTAGACGGCAGACACCAACATAGCTGGCACACAGAAACATATATTTAGAGAGTTTGTCCCAACTTTTAGAACGGACGACATGTTAGCACCTTAAATATGCTGTATGGTTTCGCTGGCACCAACACGTCTGGCACCAACACGCCTGGCACCAACACGATGGCACCAACACGCCTGGCACCAACACGATGGCTCCAACACGGCTAGCACCAACACGATGGCACTAACACGATGGCACCAACACGATGGCACCAACACGATGGCACCAACACGGCTGGCACCAACATGGCAGACACCAACACAATGGCACCAACACGATGGCACCAACACGTCTGGCCACAACACGGCTAGCACCAACATGTCTGGCACCAACACGGCTGGCACCAACACGATGGCACCAACATGGCTGGCACCAACACGGCTGGCACCAACAGCACCAACACGATGGCACCAACACGGCTGGCACAAACACGGCTGGCACCAACAGCACCAACACGGCTGGCACCAACACGGCTGGCACCAACATGGCTGGCACCAACACGGCTGGCACCACAGAGCTCTGTAAATACACCATTCTGTCACATCCCCATGGAGCACCTGAATTCAAGGACCTTATAGATGTTCAATTATATTTGTTATTTTTAATTGAAACAGTTTGTCGTTGTTCGGTTCTTTGTATTTTGTTTTTCACTCCACTGAATGTTCTTCTTCAATCAGATCAGCTATGCCAGTTTTATTTCATCAATCACTGAAAACTGTGAATTTTACAATAACAAAATATTCTTAAAAATATTGTTAAAAAAATGTATTTTTTTAACTCGTTGTTCACCTAACTTTGGTAATATTAAAAGTTGACTTTTTAAAAATCTTTTTGTTATCTCTTGCCTCAGCAATCAGAGGAGAGAGGAGAAGAGAGGGCATGGGAGAGGAGAGAGGAGAGAGGAGAAAGAGATGGGAGAGGGAAGAGAGGAGAGAAGAGAGAGGGAGGATAGGAGAGGAGAGGAGAGAGGGAGGATAGGAGAGGACAGGAAAGGAAGGAGAAAGGAGAGGGAGGAGAGGAGAGGAGAGGAGAGGAGAGGAGAGGAGAGGAGAGGAGAGGAGAGGAGAGGAGAGGAGAGGAGGGAGAGGAGAGGGAGAGGAGAGGAGAGGAGAGGAGAAGAGAGGAGAGAGCATGGGAGAGGAGAGAGGAGAGAAATGGGAGAAGAGAGAGGGGAGAGGGAGGAGAGGAGAGAGGGAGGATAGGAGAGAGGAGCCAACACCAAACACAGCTCTCCTTCTGTCCTGGAGTGGTGGGACAGTTTGTTGACATGCCAGGAGCCCATCTTTGACCTTTATACTCAAACCTAACCACCCATTTCTAATCCGTCAGTTAGTATTTGGAGCATGGTGTGCTAATTCCATAGCTGTGTTCACTTAATTAAGCCTCATAACATTGTATAACTGAAGAAAGATCGGGGGCGAGGTTGGGAGGGAATGGTTTGACCCTACTTTGCTTCGCTCAGCAGGGGCGGCAGGGTAGCCTAGTGGTTAGAGTGGAGGGGCGGCAGGTTAGCCTAGTGGTTAGAGTGGAGGGGCGGCAGGTTAGCCTAGTGGTTAGAGTGGAGGGGCGGCAGGGTAGCCTAGTGGTTAGAGTGGAGGGGCGGCAGGGTAGCCTAGTGGTTAGAGTGGAGGGGCGGCAGGGTAGCCTAGTGGTTAGAGTGGAGGGGCGGGAGAGTAGCAAAGGTGGTTAGAGTGGAGGGGCGGCAGCGTAGCAAAGTGGTTAGAGTGGAGGGGTGGCAGGGTAGCCTAGTGGTTAGAGTGGAGGGGGCAGGGTAGCCTAGTGGTTAGAGTGGAGGGGCGGCAGGGTAGCCTAGTGGTTAGAGTGGAGGGGCGGCAGGGTAGCCTTGTGGTTAGAGTGGAGGGGCGGCAGCGTTAGCCTAGTGGTTAGAGTGGAGGGGCGGCAGGTTAGCCTAGTGGTTAGAGTGGAGGGGCGGCAGGTTAGCCTAGTGGTTAGAGTGGAGGGGCGGCAGGTTAGCCTAGTGGTTAGAGTGGAGGGGCGGCAGGGTAGCCTAGTGGTTAGAGTGGAGGGGCGGCAGGGTAGCCTAGTGGTTAGAGTGTGGAGGGGCGGCAGGGTAGCCAAGTGGTCAAGAGTGGAGGGGCGACATCTGTAGTTCTGTGGTTAGAGTGGAGGGGCTAGGCCAGTTAACCCACTGTTCCTAGCAGTTAGCCCAGGTGTTAGAGTGGAACCCACTGTAGCCTAGGGTGGTTAACCCACTGTTGGAGGGCAGTTAACCCACTGTTCCTAGGGCCAGGTAGCCCAGTGGTTGGGGTGGAGGGGCGGCAGGTAGCCTTGTGGTTCCTAGGGCCAGTTAACCCACTGTTCCTAGGGCCAGTGGTTAGCCCAGGGTAGCCTAGGGGTTAACCCACTGGAGGGGCGTTAACCCACTGTTCCTAGTGGTTAACCCACTGTTGGAGGGGTTCCGGCCAGTTAACCCACTGTTCCTAGTGGTTAACCCACTGTGGAGGGGTTCCGGCCAGGTTAACCCAGTGGTTAGGGCCAGTTAACCCACTGAGACCAGTTAACCCACGTTCCAGGGTAACCCACTGCCTAGTGGTTAACCCAGTGTTTGGACTTGTTAAACAGAAGCTTAACCCACTGTTCAAACCAGTTAACCCACTGTTCCTGACCAGTTACCCCACTGTTCCTCTTTAGCAGTTAACCCACTGTTCCTAGACCAGTTAACCCACTGTTCCTAGACCAGTTAACCCACTGTTCCTAGGGCCAGTTAACCCACTGTTCCTAGGCCAGTTAACCCACTGTTCCTAGGCCAGTTAACCCACTGTTCCTAGGCCAGTTAACCCACTGTTCCTAGGGCCAGTTAACCCACTGTTCCTAGGGCCAGTTAACCCACTGTTCCTAGGGCCAGTTAACCCACTGTTCCTAGACCAGTTAACCCACTGTTCCTAGACCAGTTAACCCACTGTTCCTAGACCAGTTAACCCACTGTTCCTAGGCCAGTTAACCCACTGTTCCTAGGCCAGTTAACCCAGGGCCAGTTAACCCACTGTTCCTAGGCCAGTTAACCCACTGTTCCTAGACCAGTTACCCCACTGCCAGTTAACCCACTGTTCCTAGACCAGTTAACCCACTGTTCCTAGACCAGGCCAGTTAACCCACTGTTCCTAGACCAGTTAACCCACTGTTCCTTGACCAGTTAACCCACTGTTCCTAGACCAGTTAACCCACTGTTCCTAGGGTTAACCCACCTAGACCAGTTAACCCACTGTTTAACCCTAGTTCCTAGGCCAGTTAACCCACTGTTCCTAGACCAGTTAACCCACTGTTCCTGGCCAGTTAACCCACTGTTCCTAGACCAGTTAACCCAGTTTAACCCACTGTTCCTAGACCAGTTAACCCACTGTTCCTAGACCAGTTAACCCACTGTTCCTAGGCCAGTTAACCCACTGTTCCTAGGCCAGTTAACCCACTGTTCCTAGGCCAGTTAACCCACTGTTCCTAGGCCAGTTAACCCACTGTTCCTAGGCCAGTTAACCCACTGTTCCTAGACCAGTTAACCCACTGTTCCTAGACCAGTTAACCCACTGTTCCTAGACCAGTTAACCCACTGTTCCTAGACCAGTTAACCCACTGTTCCTAGACCAGTTAACCCACTGTTCCTAGACCAGTTAACCCACTGTTCCTAGACCAGTTACCCCACTGTTCCTCTTTAGCAGTTAACCCCACTGTTCCTAGACCAGTTAACCCACTGTTCCTAGACCAGTTAACCCACTGTTCCTAGACCAGTTAACCCACTGTTCCTCTTTGACCAGTTAACCCACTGTTCCTAGACCAGTTAACCCACTGTTCCTAGTTAACCCACTGTTCCTAGACCAGTTAACCCACTGTTTAACCCACTGTTCCTAGACCAGTTAACCCAACCAGTTAACCCACTGTTCCTAGGCCAGTTAACCCACTGTTCCTAGACCAGTTAACCCACTGTTCTGTTCCTAGACCAGTTAACCCACTGTTCCTAGACCAGTTAACCCACTGTTCCTAGACCAGTTAACCCACTGTTCCTAGGCCAGTTAACCCACTGTTCCTAGGCCAGTTAACCCACTGTTTAACCCACTGTTCCTAGACCAGTTAACCCACTGTTCCTAGACCAGTTAACCCACTGTTCCTAGACCAGTTAACCCACTGTTCCTAGGCCAGTTAACCCACTGTTCCTAGACCAGTTAACCCACTGTTTAACCCACTGTTCCTAGACCAGTTAACCCACTGTTCCTAGACCAGTTAACCCACTGTTCCTAGACCAGTTAACCCACTGTTTCCAGTTAACCCACTGTTCCTAGGCCAGTTAACCCACTGTTCCTAGACCAGTTAACCCACTGTTCCTAGGCCAGTTAACCCACTGTTCCTAGGCCAGTTAACCCACTGTTCCTAGACCAGTTAACCCACTGTTCCTAGACCAGTTAACCCACTGTTCCTAGACCAGTTAACCCACTGTTCCTAGACCAGTTAACCCACTGTTCCTAGACCAGTTAACCCACTGTTCCTAGACCAGTTAACCCACTGTTCCTAGACCAGTTAACCCACTGTTCCTAGGCCAGTTAACCCACTGTTCCTAGACCAGTTAACCCACTGTTCCTAGACCAGTTAACCCACTGTTCCTAGACCAGTTAACCCACTGTTCCTAGACCAGTTAACCCACTGTTCCTAGACCAGTTAACCCACTGTTCCTAGACCAGTTAACCCACTGTTCCTAGACCAGTTAACCCACTGTTCCTAGACCAGTTAACCCACTGTTCCTAGACCAGTTAACCCACTGTTCCTAGACCAGTTAACCCACTGTTCCTAGACCCAACCCACTGTTCCTAGACCAGTTAACCCACTGTTCCTAGACCAGTTAACCCACTGTTCCTAGACCAGTTAACCCACTGTTCCTAGACCAGTTAACCCACTGTTCCTAGGCCAGTTAACCCACTGTTCCTAGACCAGTTAACCCACTGTTCCTAGACCAGTTAACCCACTGTTCCTAGACCAGTTAACCCACTGTTCCTAGACCAGTTAACCCACTGTTCCTAGACCAGTTAACCCACTGTTCCTAGACCAGTTAACCCACTGTTCCTAGACCAGTTAACCCACTGTTCCTAGACCAGTTAACCCTCTGTTCCTAGACCAGTTAACCCACTGTTCCTAGACCAGTTAACCCACTGTTCCTAGACCAGTTAACCCACTGTTCCTAGGCCAGTTAACCCACTGTTCCTAGGCCAGTTAACCCACTGTTCCTAGACCAGTTAACCCACTGTTCCTAGACCAGTTAACCCACTGTTCCTAGACCAGTTAACCCACTGTTCCTAGGCCAGTTAACCCACTGTTCCTAGGCCAGTTAACCCACTGTTCCTTTGCCGTCATTGTAAATAATAATTTGTTCTTAACTGACTTGCCTCGTTTAATAAAGGTTCAAAGAAAATAAAAAGTAGAACTTTGGCAAAATGTACACGTCTCAAATTTGACCCTTTTCCCTATAAAATGCACTACTTTTGACCAGGGCCCATAGGAAAATAGGTGCCACTAACTAGTGAATCGTTTGCCATTTGGGACTCATGAGAATGAGTTTACTCTGTATGCCCATTCAAATAAATAACCCCCACGCTATAGAGCTCCGCCCCTAAATCGACCCAGGTCTGGGTCCCTCTTCCTAGATGCCAGTCTTCCAAGAACCGTCAGAGATTCTGTGTATTCTTTGAAGCCAGTGGGGACCAATATAGGAGAGGGGAGAGGGGAGAGCGGAGAGGAGAAGAGAAGGGAGAGGAGAGAGAAGAAAGGGGAGAGGAGATGGGAGAGGGGAGAGAGGAGAGGGGAGGAGATGAGAGGGAGGGGGGGAGAGGAGGGGAGAGATGAAAGAGTGTGTCCAGACAACAGCGACCACTGATTGTTTTGGTGAGTGATCAGCGATGAAAACGCTGTTGGTTTGAACTCACGTTGATTAACTGAGACAGGACAGAGGCTTGGTGTTTATAGTGTCTTTGTTACGGCATCCATCTGACCACACAGCTGCTGGCCAAACATTGACAGAGAGTTTCTTCACTTGACTGAATCACGCTTTTTCATGTAACCTCTTGTGGTGTGGCCACTTACATAAACAAGAACATCAACACAGACAGGCAGGCAGACAGACAGACAGACAGACAGACAGACAGACAGACAGACAGACAGACAGACAGACAGACAGACAGACAGACAGACAGACAGACAGACAGACAGACAGACAGACAGACAGACAGACAGACAGACAGACAGACAGACAGACAGACAGACAGACAGGCATATAGACAGACAGACAGACAGGCAGACAGACAGACAGACAGTAACCCTCACCCTAACCTTCACCCTCACCCTAACCTTCACCCTAATCCTCACCCTAACACTCACCCTAACCCTCACCCTAACCCTCACCCTCACCTTTACCCTAACCCTTGCCCTCACCCTCACCCTAACCCTCACCCCATCTTCACAAGGTCCTTTGCTGTTGTTCTGGGATTGATTTGCACTTTTCGCACCAAAGTACGTTCATCTCTAGGAGACAGAACGTATCTCCTTCCTAAGTGGTGTGACGGCTGTGTGGTCCCATGGTGTTTATACTTGCATACTAGTGTTTGTACAGATGAACGTAGTACCTTCAGGCGTTTGGAAATTGCTCCCAAGGATGAACCAGACTTGTGGAGGTCTCCAATGTTTTGTCTGAGTTCTTGGCTGATTTCTTTTGATTTTTCCATGATGTCAAGCAAAGAGGCACTGAGTTTGAAGGTAATGAAATACATCCACAGGTACACCTCTAATTGACTCAAATTCTCTCAAAGTCAGTAGCTTCTAAAGCCATGATATAATTTTCTGGAATTTTCCAAGCTGTTTAAAGGCACAGTCAACTTAGTGTATGTAAACTTCTGACCCACTGGAATTGTGATACAGTGAATTATAAGTGAAATAATCTGTCTGTAAACAATAGTCTGTAAACAATTACTGGAAAAATGACTTGAGTCATGCACAAAGTAGATGTCCTAACCGACTTGCCAAAACTATAGTTTGTTAACAAGACATTTGTGGAGTGGTTGAAAAACGAGATTTAACGAATCCGACCGAACCCGACCGAATCCGACCATCACCCCTGGTGAGACAAAACCGCAACTCGTCAGTGAAGAGCACTTTTGCCAGTCCTGTCTGGTCCAGCGACGGTGGGTTCGTGCCCATAGTTGTTGCCGTTGTTGCCGGTGATGTCTGGTGAGGACCTGCCTTACAACAGGCCTACAAGCCCTCAGTCCAGCCTCTCTCAGCCTATTGCGGACAGTCTGAGCACTGATGGAGGGATGGTGCGTTCCTGGTGTAACTCGGGCAGTTGTTCCCATCCTGTACCTGTCCCGCAGGTGTGATGTTCAGATGTACCGATCCTGTGCAGGTGTTGTTACACGTGGTCTGCCACTGCAAGGACGATCAGCTGTCCATCCTGTCTCCCTGTAGAGCTGTCTTAGGCGTCTCAGAGTACGGACATTGGGAATTTATTGCCCTGGTCACATCTGCAGTCCTCATGCCTCCTTGCAGCATGTTCACACAGATGATCAGGGACCCTGGGAATCTTTATTTTGGTGTAGAAAGGCCTCTTTAGTGTCCTAAGCTTTCATGACTGTGACCTTAATTGCCTACCGTCTGTGAGCTGTTAGTGTCTTAATGATCGTTCCACAGGTGCATGTTCATTCATTGTTTATGGTTCATTGAACAATGATGGGAAACAGTGTTTAAATCCTTTACAATGAAGATCTGTGAAGTTATTTGGATTTTTCCGAATGATCTTTGAAAGACAGGGTCCTGAAAAAGGGGCATTTATTTTTTTGCTGAGTTTATATATATACTAGTATATTACAAAACTCTCTGTGTGGGTGGACCAATTCAGTTTGTCCGTGACGTGTACGCCGAGGAAATTAAAACTTACTACCATTTCCACTACTGTCCCGTCGATGTGGATAAGGGGGGGGGGCTGCTCCCTCTGCTGAAGTCCACGATCACCTCCTTTGATTTGTTGACGTTGAGTGTGAGGTTATTTTCCTGACACCACACTCCGAGGGCCCTCACCTCCTCCCTGTAGGCCGTCTCGTCGATGTTGGTAATCAAGCCTACCACTGTTGTGTCGTCTGCAAACTTGATGATTGATTTGGAGACGTGCGTGGCCACGCAGTCATGGGTGAACAGGGAGTAACAGGAGAGGGCTCAGAACGCACCCTTGTGGGGCACCAGTGTTGAGGATCAGCGGGGTGGAGATGTTGTTTCCTACCTTCACCACCTGGGGCGCCCCGTCCGAAAGTCCAGGACCCAGTTGCACAGGGCGGGGTCGAGACCCAGGGTTTGGAGGGTACTATGGTGTTAAATGCTGAGCTGTAGTCGATGAACAGCATTCTTACATAGGTATTCCTCTTGTCCAGATGGGATAGGGCAGTGTGCAGTGTGGTTGAGATTGGGTCGTCTGTGGACCTATTTGGGTGGTAGGCAAATTGGAGTGGGTCAAGGGTGTCAGGTAGGGTGGAGGTGATGTGATTATATATCCTGTTCACTAAATATCTTACCCGCTATATACTGTAGTGCGCTGCAACCCACAGCTCTCTGCGTCCTCCCCCAACAGGACGGGTAGCCTATCCTCATCAGAGAGGTCTTTGAAACCTTGAATAAGGGTTTCAAATTTGTGGAAATGACACTCTCTAGTTGTTTTATATTTTTGTAATTTTGTCAGGAAATGCAGCTCCGTCTCAGGTTCTGCTGTGGTGCCGTGGTTGCACAGCCTTTCCTCTACAGGGAGCCAGGTTTTACTGTATCTACCCTTCTCAATGGCAAGGCTGTGCTCACTGAGCCTGTACTTTGTAAAGGTTTTCTAAGGTTTTGATCAGTAATCATGGCCAAATAGTTAGCCACAGTGTACTGTCAATTTAGGGCCAGATAGCACAGCCTTTTGCTTTGTGCTTGTGTTTCCCCAAAGGTAATGTAGTTTTGTTTTGACTGTGTTGTAATTTGTTTTATTCTGGTTGATTGGATGTTCTGGTCCTGAAGCTTCAGTGTGTTAGTAGAACATGTTTGTGAACTCAGTCCCAGGACCAGCTGGATGAGGGGACTCTTTTCTTTGCTCAGCTCTCTCTTTCTCTCACTCTTTCTCTCTCTCTCTCTCTCTCTCTCACTCTCTCTCTCTCTCTTTTTCTCTCTCTTCTCTGATACAGCTTAGTGTAGTAGGCAAAGAGATGAAATACAAACTGGTATAAATAGACTGAGGAGACGTGAAGGGGCTGCTAGCGTTTATAGGCTCAGCTCATCTGAACAAATGACGTCTAGAAAACTTTGAAAGTGTTTGAGTTGATGGAAAAATAATGACTTAAACATCTGTCATGTTCACTTATCCTGGATAGATCCAAGACCACAAGGATTTCCAGGAACGTCTGATTCTCAGTACCTCTTCTTGAAGTCTGTTATTTGTCCTCCTTTCTGATTGAGGGAACATAGCGTTTCCCAGCAGTCAACTGTCAGGAACACATCAGATGGAAAATGTACTGCAACATGCATTATGAGCAGAGATAGTTAGTAGTTATGTTGGCCAGACTGTCCGTGTGTCCTAAACTGCAGCCTATTCCACTACTTTAGACCCGGGAATCTGATCTAGTGCACTACTTTAGACCCGGGAATCTGATCAGATGTAGTGCACTACTTTAGACCCGGGAATCTGATCAGATGTAGTGCACTACTTTAGACCCAGGAATCTGATCAGATGTAGTGCACTACTTTAGACCCGGGAATCTGATCAGATGTAGTGCACTACTTTAGACCGGGAATCTGAACAGATGTAGTGCACTACTTTAGACCCGGGGAATCTGATCAGATGTAGTGCACTACTTTAGACCCGGGAATCTGATCAGATGTAGTGCACTACTTTAGACCCGGGAATCTGATCAGATGTAGTGCTCTACTTTAGACCCGGGAATCTGATCAGATGTAGTGCACTACTTTAGACCCGGGGAATCTGATCAGATGTAGTGCACTACTTTAGACCCGGGAATCTGATCAGATGTAGTGCACTACTTTAGACCCGGGAATCTGATCAGATGTAGTGCACTACTTTAGACCCGGGAATCTGATCAGATGTAGTGCACTACTTTAGACCCGGGAATCTGATCAGATGTAGTGCACTACTTTAGACCGGGGAATCTGATCAGATGTAGTGCACTACTTTAGACCCGGGAATCTGATCAGATGTAGTGCACTACTTTAGACCCGGGAATCTGATCAGATGTAGTGCACTACTTTAGACCCGGGAATCTGATCAGATGTAGTGCACTACTTTAGACCCGGGAATCTGATCAGATGTAGTGCACTACTTTAGACCCGGGAATCTGATCAGATGTAGTGCACTACTTTAGACCCGGGAATCTGATCAGATGTAGTGCACTACTTTAGACCGGGAATCTGATCAGATGTAGTGCTCTACTTTAGACCCGGGAATCTGATCAGAATCTTTGACCCGGGAATCTGATCAGATGTAGTGCACTACTTTAGACCCGGGAATCTGATCAGATGTAGTGTACTATATAAAGAATCTAATGGTATTCAGGACCAATCCTGTTTCTACTATCGAGGGTTCTCTGTAAACATGTGGGTATCCCTGCGAGGGGTCGGAGGTCAGCTTTCAGGACGTAGCAACAACACCATTTGTAAAGTGGTTAACATTACGCAACGCCCTGTTGTCAAGGAGACAACAGGACGTCTCCTCACAACTTCTAAAGGACCACACATAGAAACACGAGAAATAGAGCAAGGGAAAACTGTACAGTGTGTTTCCTAGACCGTTGAAGGCTGAAGGAGCTGTGTGGTGATCCAACATGATATCATAGGAAAACGTCCTCATGGCACGTTTTTGCTAAAAAGGTGTTTGTCAAAGTAGCTGACGTTTTTCTCAATTGATTATATACAATGGGAAAATATATATGTCACAGGGTTGACGATTATTAATACATTGTATTCAATGGGAAAAGATGTCACAGACCTTTTTCTCATTTATCTCATCTTCCTCTCTCTCTCCCTCCTCTCCCTCCTCTAATCTCTCTCTCCCTCCTCTAATCTCTCTCCCTCTCTCTCTCCCTCCTCCCCCTCCCTCTTCTCTCTCCTCTCCCTCCTCTAATCGCTCTCTCCCTCTCCTCCCTCCCTCTTCTCTCTCCCTCCTCTCCCTCCTCTAATCTCTCTCTCCCTCTCCTCCCTCCCTCTTCTCTCTCCCTCCTCTCTCTCCCTCCTCTCTCTCCCTCTCTCCCTCTTCTCTCTCACCTCTGTCTGTCTGCCTGTCAGTTTCAAGTCAATATAAAGAAATGTGGTTTTCTATCCTCTTCAGAATTCATTCAAGAATTCATAACAAGGCTCTTAATATCTAAAACTGCAAGACCATTGTGTTCAATGGGGGGTCAAAACTGCAAGACCATTGTGTTCAATGGGGGGTCAAAACTGCAAGACCATTGTGTTCAATGGGGGTCAAAACTGCAAGACCATTGTGTTCAATGGGGGTCAAAACTGCAAGACCATTGTGTTCAATGGGGGTCAAAACTGCAAGACCATTGGGTTCAATGGGGGTCAAAACTGCAAGACCATTGTGTTCAATGGGGGTCAAAACTGCAAGACCATTGTGTTCAATGGGGGTCAAAACTGCAAGACCATTGTGTTCAATGGGGGTCAAAACTGCAAGACCATTGTGTTCAATGGGGGTCAAAACTGCAAGACCATTGTGTCAAAACTGCAAGACCATTGTGTTCAATGGGGGGTCAAAACTGCAAGACAATTGTGTTCAATGGGGGTCAAAACTGCAAGACCATTGTGTTCAATGGGGGGGTCAAAACTGCAAGACCATTGTGTTCAATGGGGGTCAAAACTGCAAGACCATTGTGTTCAATGGGGGGGCAAGACCATTGTGTTCAATGGGGGTTCAAAAACTGCAAGACCATTGTGTTCAATGGGGGTCAAAACTGCAAGACCATTGTGTTCAATGGGGGTCAAAACTCAAGACCATTGTGTTCAATGGGGGTCAAAACTGCAAGACCATTGTGTTCAATGGGGGTCAAAACTGCAAGACCATTGTGTTCAATGGGGGGGTCAAAACTGCAAGACCATTGTGTTCAATGGGGGTCAAAACTGCAAGACCATTGGGTTCAATGGGGGTCAAAACTGCAAGACCATTGTGTTCAATGGGGGTCAAAACTGCAAGACCATTGTGTTCAATGGGGGTCAAAACTGCAAGACCATTGTGTTCAATCAAAACTGCAAGACCATTGTGGGGGTCAAAACTGCAAGACCATTGTGTTCAATGGGGGTCAAAACTGCAAGACCATTGTGTTCAATGGGGGGGTCAAAACTGCAAGACCATTGTGTTCAATGGGAGGGTCAAAACTGCAAGACCATTGTGTTCAATGGGGGTCAAAACTGCAAGACCATTGTGTTCAATGGGGGGTCAAAACTGCTTTTAGGTTGACTGATTCAAATCACATATGCCAGGTCATGACGGTCCCCAGGTCACAAATATGTACAATTTGGGAACACCTTTTAAACCCTTCAAAACCCCCCATTTAAGTCAGTTCCTGAAATGGAAGGAAAATGAAATCCCACATATAGCCTCCAGGGGACACTCTTTAATGATGTCCTGAGTTTCAATGTTTAAAAATGTACTTTTTTTCACAGAGGATGGAAGACAGTGTTTTTGTGTAACTGCAGGGAGAGAATGAAGCACCACGTTGAGGATGAATTAAAAACACATCCTGTTGCCACAGGAAGCTCAACCTCAACACAGGGTCTATCCCTATAAGGTCACGATCGGTTGTGAGCAAGGCCCGGTTAGCTAACTCAATCCCAGTTAACGGGGGTCGTCATGAGAGCGCGAGAGACCCTCTCCAATTCGCATACCGCCCTGACAGATCCACTGCCAATCGCCATTACATTGCACACTGCCCTCACCCACCTGGACAAGAGGATTACATATGTGAGGATGTTGTTCATCAACTACAGCTCGGCCTTCAATACCATAGTGTCCTCTAAGCTCCCAACAAAGCTCACGGCCCCGGGATCTGAACTCCTTCCTATGCACCTAGGTGGTGAAGGTAGGCAACAATTCTATCCTCTACACTGATTCTCAACACGGGGGTTCCACAAGGCTGCGTCCTCAGTCCCCTCCTGAAGTCCCTGTATACCCACGACTGCGTGGCCTCACACAGTTCCCCGACTAGATAGTAGTAGGCCTGATTGCCAACAAAGACAAGACGACCTGCAGGGAGGAGGTAGGCACTCTGAAGGCGTGGTGCCAGGTAAACAACCTCTCCCTCAACGTCAGAAAAACAAAAGGAGCTGATTGTGGCCTTCAGGTGGAACCAGCCTCAGCCGTCCTGCCGATGTCACTCAAAAGCACATTAACTCTAGGCCAGACTGCAAGTGAGGCCTACCTTTCTGCCATCTAATGGGAGGAGGGGCATGTTCATTCATTTGTTTATTGGATTGAGGTTAGGGTTATGTCTAGTGTTGAGGCCCTAACCCCAAGCGTCATGTCTACTCCCAGCTCAACTCTGACCCTAACCCTAACCCCACGCTTCATGTCCGAATCATGGCTCAACCCTGTGGCACTTTTCACATGGTCTGCAATGTATTGCGAAAAACGTCAGCTGCTGTGACATTTGACCTTTTTGGTAAAAAATTTCCAGCATGATGTTATCAGTCTGATACTAGGCTGGGTGATGAAGGTTGAGGACTGGAGGACAGCTGAAGCGTTGTTTGCGGTGGGAACA
>NW_024608108.1:0-49417 GCF_018296145.1 Oncorhynchus tshawytscha
TACCCGCTAATTATAAAAATCCAGAGAGAGATTAAATTCTACAACCACCTAAAAGGAAGCGATTCCCAAACCTTCCATAACAAAGCCATCACCTACAGAGAGATGAACCTGGAGAAGAGTCCCCTAAGCAAGCTGGTCCTGGGGGCTCTGTTCACAAACACACACCACAGAGCCCCAGGACAGCAGCACAATTAGACCCAACCAAATCATGAGAAAACAAAAAGATAATTACTTAACACATTGGAAAGAAATAACAAAAACCAGAGCAAACTAGAATTCTATTTGTCCCTACACAGAGAGTACACAGTGGCAGAATACCTGACCACTGTGACTGACCCAAAATTAAGGAAAGCCTTGACTATGTACAGACTCAGTGAGCATAGCCTTGCTATTGAGAAAGGCCGCCGTAGGCAGACATGGCTCTCAAGAGAAGACAGGCTATGTGCTCACTGCCCACAAAATGAGGTGGAAACTGAGCTGCACTTCCTAACCTCCTGCCCAATGTATGACCATATTAGAGAGACATATTGCCCTCAGATTACACAGACCCACAAACAATTTGAAAACCAACCCAAGTTTGATAAACTCCCATATCTACTGGGTGAAATAGCACAGTCTGCCATCA
This sequence comes from Oncorhynchus tshawytscha, assembly GCF_018296145.1. Lineage (NCBI taxonomy): Eukaryota > Metazoa > Chordata > Actinopteri > Salmoniformes > Salmonidae > Oncorhynchus > Oncorhynchus tshawytscha. The sequence continues at coordinate 626 of NW_024608108.1, forward strand.
GCACAGCAGCAAGATGTGTGACCTGTTGCCACAAGAAAGGGCAACCTGTCATGCCGTCGAGAAGTGGACCAAAGTGCAGCGTGGTGATCGGTCTCTTTATTTCAGTAAATGTCACCAACAAAACAAGAAACGAAGAAACAACCGTAAAGCTCACAGTGCCACGAACAAAGATAACTTACCCACAATCACAGGAGGGAAAAAGGGCTGCCTAAGTATGATTTAATCAGAGACAACGATAGACAGCTGTCCCTGATTGAGAACCATAGCCGCCAAACACCTAGAAATATAAGACACGGAACAAAACATAGAAACACAAAACAAAGAAATAAAGGACATAGAATGCCCACCCCATATCACACCCTGACCAAAACCAAAAAGTCCTCTAAGGGTGACACAACCAATGAAGAACAAAAAAAGCATTGTAAATACAACTCTAATTTATGTTTATTTATTTGACCTTTTTGTACTTTGACTATTTGTGCATCGTTACAAACACTGTATATATATATATATATATATATAATATGACATTTGTAATGTTTTTATTCTTTGGAACTTCTGTGAGTGTAATGTTTACTGTTAATTTTTATTGTTTATTTCACTTTTGTTTATTATCTACCTCATGTTATGAACACAAGGAAGACAGAGAGTTGGTTTCAAGAGCAGGGCGCAGCTGGTGTTTAATGTAAGGGACCACAGGAGGAGGCAGGTAGCTGGGTCCAGGGGCAGGTAGCTGGGTCCAGGGGCAGGCAGAAGGTCATACACAGGAGGAGGCAGGTACCTGGGTCCAGGGGCAGGTAGCTGGGTCCAGGGAGCAGAGTAGCAGGTCATACACACAGGGAGGCACGTACCTGGGTCCAGGGGCAGGTAGCTGGGTCCAGGGGCAGGCAGAAGGTCATACACAGGGAGGAGGCAGGTAGCTGGGTCCAGGGGGCAACAAAGGGGGCAACAGAACAGGCAGGGAAAGGCTAGTAAAGTAGTCCAGGCAATAGGGGGATCTAGGGGTTTGAGGGTGTGAGTTTGAAGCAGATGTTACACTTCACTTGCTTTGGCAATTTTAGCATATGTTTCTCATGAGAGAGAGAGAGAGACAGAGAGAGACAGAGAGAGACAGAGACAAATTATGTAATCGTCCCTGTGGCCCAACAGGTGAGGACAGACCAGCGGAGCGAGGGATGAGGCTGGTAGAGAGACAGGAGAGGAAGTTGGGGGGGGAGTTGAAATATTAGCAAGTCCTCCTCCTGTACTTTCTTCAGGCTGATAATGTCTTGTTGTTCCTCAATAGAAATGTGATGTTAGGAAAGATTTGAATGGAGAATTGACAAAGATTTCCAAAGCACCAAATGTACGGTGTTGTTAAACTGTAGTCTATGATTAATGTAGTCTATGATTAATGTAGTCTATGATTAATGTAGTCTATGATTAATGTAGTCTATGATTACTAGCCTGCTCACTGACTCACAGAAAAAAAATCTCGCTTTCTATTTCTCTCTCTCTCTTTCTCTCTCTCGCTCGCTCTTGCTCTCTTTCTCTCTGTCCGTCTCTCTCCTTCTCTGTTCACTCTCTGTCCAACTTTCTCTCTCTCTCTCTCTCTCTCTCTCTCTATATCTCTCTTTCTCTCTGTCCGTCTCTCTCCTTCTCTGTTCACTCTCTGTCCAACTTTTCTCTCTCTCTCTCTCTCTCTCTCTCTCTCTCTCTCTCTCTCTCTCTCTCTCTCTCTGACATGACTCAGTGAAAAGTGAAAAATAGCCCAACAAAAGCAGTCATCATGAAGACTTACAACACGCACTAATTCCAGAATACAAGCACACAGACACATTAGCACACAGACACATTAGCACACAGACACATTAGCACACAGACACATTAGCACACAGACACATTAGCACACAGACACATTAGCACACAGACACATTAGCAGACAGACACATTAGCACACAGACACATTAGCAGACAGACACATTAGCACACAGACACATTAGCACACAGACACATTAGCACACAGACACATTAGCACACAGACACATTAGCACACAGACACATTAGCAGACAGACACATTAGCACACAGACACATAAACATACAAACACATTAGCACACAGACACATTAGCACACAGACACATTAACAGACAGACACATTAGCAGACAGACACATTAGCACACAGACACATTAGCAGACAGACACATTGGCAGACAGACACATTAGCAGACAGACACATTAGCACACAGACACATTAGCACACAGACACATTAGCAGACAGACACATTAGCAGACAGACACATTAGCACACAGACACATTAACAGACAGACACTTTAGCACACAGACACATTAGCAGACAGACACATTAGCACACAGACACATTAGCACACAGACACATTAGCACACAGACACATTAGCACACAGACACATTAGCAGACAGACACATTAGCACACAGACACATTAACACATTAATATCTGTATGTGTCTGTGTGTAATAGAGAGAGAGATGACTCAGGACGTTGTGTGTGTGTCTGTCTGTCAGGCCGTGTGTGTGTGTCTGTCTGTCTGTCTGACTGACTGTGTGAGTGTCTACAGGAGAGAGATGGCCCTATCATTTTACGCTGCTGCTACTCCCTGTGTATCATCTATTCACTTCAAATGTCCAGGTACATATTACCTCAATAAGCCCGACTAAACGGTGACCCCGCAGATTGATTCTGTACCCCTGTATATAGCCTCCACATTGACTATAGAACCCCCTGTATATAGCCTCCACATTGACTATAGAACCCCCTGTATATAGCCTTCACATTGACTATAGAACCCCCTGTATATAGCCTCCACATTGACTATAGAACCCCTGTATATAGCCTTCACATTGACTATAGACCCCCTGTATATAGCCTCCACATTGACTTATAGAACCCCTGTATATAGCCTCCACATTGACTATAGAACCCCTGTATATAGCCTCCACATTGACCATAGACCCTGTATATAGCCTTCACATTGACTATAGACCCTGTATATAGCCTCCACATTGACTATAGAACCCCCTGTATATAGCCTTCACATTGACCCAGAACCCCTGTATAGCCTCCACATTGACTCAGTACCGACCCCCTGTATAGCCTCCACATTGACTCTGTACCGGTACCCCTGTATATAGCCTCCACATTGACTCTGTACCGGTACCCCTGTATATAGCCTCCACATTGACTATAGAACCCCTGTATATAGCCTCCACATTGACTATAGAACCCCCTGTATATAGCCTTACATTGACTATAGACCCCCTGTATCTAGCCTTCACATTGACTATAGACCCCCTGTACCGGTACTCCTGTATATAGCCTCTACATTGACTATACCGGTACCCCCTGTATCTAGCCTCACGTTGGCTATAGACCCCTGTATATAGCCTTCATTGACTATAGACCCCCTGTACACATTGACATTGACCGTAATATTCCCCTGTATATAGCCTTCACATTGACTATAGACCCCCTGTATATAGCCTCCCATTGACTAAAACCCCTGTATATAGCCTCCACATTGACTCTGTACTGGTACCCCTGTATATAACTCACATTGACTCTAGACCCCCTGTATATAGCCTCCACATTGACTTCAAAATCATTGACTAAGACCCCTGTATATAGCCTCCACATTGACTATGCAGACCCCCTGTATAAGCCTCCACATTGACTATAGACCCCTGTATATAGCCTCCACATTGACTATAGACCCCCTGTATATAGCCTCCATTGAATATAAGACCCCCTGTATATAGCCTCCACATTGACTATAGACCCCTGTATATAACCTTCACATTGACTATAGTACCCCCTGTATATAGTCTCCACATTGACTCTGTACCGGACCTGTATATAGCCTCCACATTGACTCTTTACCGGTACCCCCTGTATATAGCCTTCACATTGACTGTACCGGACCCCTGTATATAGCCTTCACACATAGACCCCTGTATAGGGCCTGTGACGTAGAACCCCCTGTATATAGCCTTCACATTGACTCTAGTACCCCCTGTATATAGTCTTCACATTGACTATAGACCCCCTGTAGCCTTCCATTGACAGACCCCCTGTATATAACCTTCACATTGACTATGGACCACCTGTATAACCTTCACATTGACTCTATAGACCCCCTGTATATAGCCTCCACATTGACTATAGACCCCCTGTACTGGTACCCCTGTATATAGCCTCCACATTGACTAGACCCCTGTATAGCCTTCACATTGACTATAGACCCCCTGTATATAACCTCCACATTGACTCTGTACTGGTACCCCTGTATATAGCCTTCACATTGACTCTGTACCCCCTGTATATAGCCTTCACATTGACTCTGTACCCCTGTATATAGCCTTCACATTGACTCTGAACCCCCTGTATATAACCTCCACATTGACTCTGAACCGTATATAAGCCTCCCTGTATATAACCCACATTGCCTCTTGACTATACCCCCCTGTATAGCCTCCACATTGACCTGTACCGGTGACTATAGACCCCTGTATATAGCCTTCCACATTGACTCTGTAGTATCCACAAACATTAGACCCTGTATATAGCCTCCAATTGACTCTGTACCGGTACCCCTGTATATAGCCTTCACATTGACTAGACCCCTGTATATACCTTCAATTGACTATAGACCCCCTGTATATAGCCTCCACATTGACTATAGACCCCTGTATATAGCCTCCACATTGACTATAGAACCCCCTGTATATAGCCTCCACATTGACTATAGACCCCCTGTATATAGCCTTCATGACTATAGACCCCCTGTATATAGCCTCCACATTGACTATAGAACCCCTGTATATAGCCTCCACATTGACTATAGAACCCCCTGTATTTAGCCTCCACATTGACTATAGACCCTGTATATAGCTCACATTGACTATAGAACCCCCTGTATATAGCCTTCACATGGCTCTGGGACCCCCTGTAGCCTCACATTGACTCTTAGGCCTGTGTATTCACGTGACTATAGACCCCTGTATATGGCCTCCACATTGACTATAGACCCCCTGTATAGCAGCCTTACATTGACTATAGACCCCCTGTATATAGCCTTCACATTGACTATAGACCCCCTGTATATAATATCACATTGACTATAGACCCCCTGTATATAGACTCCACATTGACTATAGACCCCCTGTATATAGCCTTCACATTGACTATAGACCCCCTGTATATAGCCTCCACATTGACTATAGAACCCCTGTATATAGCCTCCACATTGACTATAGAACCCCTGTATATAGCCTCCACATTGACTATAGACCCCCTGTATATAGCCTCCACATTGACTATAGAACCCCCCTGTATATAGCCTCCACATTGACTATAGACCCCCTGTATATAGCCTTCACATTGACTATAGACCCCCTGTATATAGCCTTCACATTGACTATAGACCCCCTGTATATAGCCTCCACATTGACTATAGACCCCCTGTATATAGACTCCACATTGACTATAGACCCCCTGTATATAGCCTCCACATTGACTATAGACCCCTGTATATAGCCTTCACATTGACTATAGACCCCCTGTATATAGCCTTCACATTGACTAGACCCCCTGTATATAGCCTCCACATTGACTATAGAACCCCTGTATATAGCCTTCACATTGACTATAGACCCCCTGTATATAGCCTCCACATTGACTATAAAACCCCCTGTATATAGCCTTCACATTGACTATAGACCCCTGTATATAGCCTCCACATTGACTATAGACCCCCTGTATATAGCCTTCACATTGACTATAGACCCCTGTATATAGCCTCCACATTGACTATAGACCCCCTGTATATAGCCTCCACATTGACTATAGAACCCCCTGTATATAGCCTCCACATTGACTATAGACCCCCTGTATATAGCCTCCACATTGACTATAGAACCCCCTGTATATAGCCTCCACATTGACTATAGAACCCCCTGTATCTAGCCTTCACATTGACTATAGACCCCTGTATATAGCCTTCACATTGACTATAGAACCCCCTGTATATAGCCTCCACATTGACTATAGACCCCTGTATATAGCCTCCGCATTGACTATAGACCCCCTGTATATAGCCTCCACATTGACTATAGAACCCCCTGTATATAGCCTCCACATTGACTATAGAACCCCCTGTATTTAGCCTCCACATTGACTATAGACCCCCTGTATATAGCCTCCACATTGACTATAGAACCCCCTGTATATAGCCTCCACATTGACTATAGAACCCCCTGTATTTAGCCTCCACATTGACTATAGACCCCTGTATATAGCCTCCACATTGACTATAGAACCCCCTGTATATAGCCTCCACATTGACTCAGTACCGGTACCCCCTGTATATAGCCTCCACATTGACTCTTTACCGGTACCCCCTGTATCTAGCCTCCACATTGACTCTGTACCGGTACCCCCTGTATATAACCTCCACATTGACTCTGTACCGGTACCCCTGTATATAGCCTCCACATTGACTCTGTACCGGTACCCCCTGTATCTAGCCTCCACATTGACTCTGTACCGTAATACCCTGTATATAGCCTCCACATTGACTCTGTACCGTAATACCCTGTATATAGCCTCCACATTGACTCTGTACCGGTAAACCCTGTATATAGCCTCCACATTGACTCTGTACTGGTACCCCCTGTATATAACCTCCACATTGACTCTGTACCGGTACCCCCTGTATATAGTCTCCACATTGACTCTGAACCGTAGCACCCTGTATATAACCTCCACATTGACTCTGCACCGGTACCCCCTGTATATAACCTCCACATTGACTCTGTACCGGTACCCCCTGTATATAGCCTCCACATTGACTCTGTACCGGTACCCCCTGTATATAGTCTCCACATTGACTCTGTACCGTAGCACCCTGTATATAAACTCCACATTGACTCTGTACCGGTACCCCCTGTATATAGTCTCCACATTGACTCTGTACCGTAGCACCCTGTATATAACCTCCACATTGACTCTGTACCGGTACCCCCCTGTATATAACCTCCACATTGACTCTGTACCGGTACCCCCTGTATGTAGTCTCCACATTGACACTGTACTGGTACCCCCTGTATATAGCCTCCACATTGACTCTGTACTGGTACCCCCTGTATATAGCCTCCACATTGACTCTGTACCGGTACCCCCTGTATGTAGCCTCCACATTGACTCTGTACCGGTACCCCTGTATATAGCCTCCACATTGACTCTGTACCGGTACCCCCTGTATATAGTCTCCACATTGACTCTGTACCGTAGCACCCTGTATATAACCTCCACATTGACTCTGTACCGGTACCCCCTGTATATAACCTCCACATTGACTCTGTACCGGTACCCCCTGTATGTAGTCTCCACATTGACACTGTACTGGTACCCCCTGTATATAGCCTCCACATTGACTCTGTACCGGTACCCCCTGTATATAGCCTCCACATTGACTCTGTACTGGTACCCCCTGTATATAGCCTCCACATTGACTCTGTACCGGTACCCCCTGTATATAGCCTCCACATTGACTCTGTACCGTAATACCCTGTATATAGCCTCCACATTGACTCTGTACCGTAATACCCTGTATATAGCCTCCACATTGACTCTGTACCGTAATACCCTGTATATAGCCTCCACATTGGCTCTGTACCGTAATACCCTGTATATAGCCTCCACATTGGCTCTGTACCGTAATACCCTGTATATAGCCTCCACATTGGCTCTGTACCGTAATACCCTGTATATAGCCTCCACATTGGCTCTGTACCGTAATACCCTGTATATAGCCTCCACATTGGCTCTGTACCGTAATACCCTGTATATAGCCTCCACATTGGCTCTGTACCGTAATACCCTGTATATAGCCTCCACATTGACTCTGTACCGTAATACCCTGTATATAGCCTCCACATTGACTCTGTACCGTAATACCCTGTATATAGCCTCCACATTGACTCTGTACCGTAATACCCTGTATATAGCCTCCACATTGACTCTGTACCGTAATACCCTGTATATAGTCTCCACATTGACTCTGTACCGTAATACCCTGTATATAGCCTCCACATTGACTCTGTACCGTAATACCCTGTATATAGCCTCCACATTGACTCTGTACCGTAATACCCTGTATATAGCCTCCACATTGACTCTGTACCGTAATACCCTGTATATAGCCTCCACATTGACTCTGTACTGTAACACCCTGTATATAGCCTCCACATTGACTCTGTACCGTAATACCCTGTATATAGTCTCCACATTGACTCTGTACCGTAATACCCTGTATATAGCCTCCACATTGACTCTGTACCGTAATACCCTGTATATAGTCTCTTTTTTTTCTTTTTTTCTACTGTGTTATTGACTTGTTTGTTGTTTACTCCATGTGTAACTCTGTGTTGTTGTCTGTTCACACTGCTAAGCTTTATCTTGGCCAGGTCGCAGTTGGCCGTTTGGTAGGCGTTATGGTAAAAGGTAAACGAGTACATCCCAAATGGTGCCCTGTTCCCTTTTATAGTGCACTACTTACCACGGAACCTGGTCAAAACTAGGGAATAGGGTGCGATTTTGGACGACGCCTTGAGGAGACTGTATGCCACTGTTCCCTGAACAAGGCAGTTAACCCACTGTTCCCTGAACAAGGCAGTTAACCCACTGTTCCCTGAACAAGGCAGTTAACCCACTGTTCCCCTGAACAAGGCAGTTAACCCACTGTTCCCTGAACAAGGCAGTTAACCCCACTGTTCCCCTGAACAAGGCAGTTAACCCACTGTTCCCCTGAACAAGGCAGTTAACCCCACTGCAGTTAACCACCTGAACAAGGCAGTTAACCCACTGTTCCCCTGAACAAGGCAGTTAACCCACTGTTCCCTGAACAAGGCAGTTAACCCACTGTTCCCTGAACCCTGTTCCCTGAACAAGGCAGTTAACCCCACTGTTCCCCTGAACAAGGCAGTTAACCCCACTGTTCCCTGAACAAGGCAGTTAACCCACTGTTCCCTGAACAAGGCAGTTAACCCCACTGTTCCCTGAACAAGGCAGTTAACCCCACTGTTCCCCTGAACAAGGCAGTTAACCCCACTGTTCCCCTGAACAAGGCAGTTAACCCCACTGTTCCCCTGAACAAGGCAGTTAACCCACTGTTCCCTGAACAAGGCAGTTAACCCCACTGTTCCCCTGAACAAGGCAGTTAACCCCACTGTTCCCCTGAACAAGGCAGTTAACCCCACTGTTCCCTGAACAAGGCAGTTAACCCACTGTTCCCTGAACAAGTCAGTTAACCCCACTGTTCCCTGAACAAGGCAGTTAACCCACTGTTCCCTGAACAAGGCAGTTAACCCACTGTTCCCTGAACAAGGCAGTTAACCCACTGTTCCCCTGAACAAGGCAGTTAACCCACTGTTCCCTGAACAAGGCAGTTAACCCACTGTTCCCCTGAACAAGGCAGTTAACCCACTGTTCCCCCTGAACAAGGCAGTTAACCCACTGTTCCCTGAACAAGGCAGTTAACCCACTGTTCCCCTGAACAAGGCAGTTAACCCCACTGTTGCCTGGTTTAAAAATCTGCTTTGTTTCCGTTGTTGAGGCATGGGAACGCACACGGATACACACTACCACTGTCATTCAGCGGGGATCTAAGAGAGGTCACATGGTCTGTTTCATGGAGTGTGTGAGGAGAGGTCACATGGTCTGTCTCATGGAGAATGTGAGAGGGGAGGTCACATGGTCTGTTTCATGGAGTGTGTGAGGGAGAGGTCACATGGTCTGTCTCATGGAGTATGTGAGAGGGGAGGTCACATGGTCTGTTTCATGGAGTGTGTGAGAGGGGATGTCACATGGTCTGTTTCATGGGAGGGAGGTCACATGGTCTGTTTCATGGAGAGGGAGAGGTCACATGGTCTGTTTCATGGAGAGGGAGAGGTCACATGGTCTGTTTCATGGAGAGGGGAGAGGTCACACGGTCTGTTTCATGGAGAGGGAGAGGTCACATGGTCTGTCTCATGGAGAGGGAGAGGTCACATGGTCTGTTTCATGGAGAGGGAGAGGTCACATGGTCTGTTTCATGGAGAGGAGAGGTCACATGGTCTGTTTCATGGAGAGGGAGAGGTCACATGGTCTGTTTCATGGAGAGGGAGATCACATGGTCTGTTTCATGGAGAGGGAGAGGTCACATGGTCTGTTTCATGGAGAGGAGAGGTCACATGGTCTGTTTCATGGAGAGGGGAGAGGTCACATGGTCTGTTTCATGGAGAGGGAGGGTCACATGGTCTGTTTCATGGAGAGGGAGAGGTCACATGGTCTGTTTCATGGAGAGGGAGAGGTCACATGGTCTGTTTCATGGAGAGGGAGAGGTCACATGGTCTGTTTCATGGAGTGTGTGAGGGAGAGGTCACATGGCCTGTTTCATGAAGAGGGAGAGGTCACATGGCCTGTTTCATGGAGAGGGAGAGGTCACACGGTCTGTTTCATGGAGTGGGAGGGTCACATGGTCTGTTTCATGGAGTGTGTGAGGAGAGGTCACATGGTCTGTTTCATGGAGTGTGAGGGAGAGGTCACATGGTCTGTTTCATGGAGTGTGTGAGAGGGAGGTCACATGGTCTGTTTCATGGAGTGTGTGAGGGAGAGGTCACATGGTCTGTTTCATGGAGTGTGTGAGAGGGAGGTCACATGGTCTGTTTCATGGAGAGGAAGGGGTCACATGGTCTGTTTCGTGGAGAGGGAGAGGTCACATGGTCTGTTTCATGGAGAGGTAGGGGTCACATGGTCTGTTTCGTGGAGAGGGAGGGTCACATGGTCTGTTTCGTGGAGAGGGGGGGTCACATGGTCTGTTTCGTGGAGAGGGAGGGGTCACATGGTCTGTTTCATGGAGAGGTAGGGTCACATGGTCTGTTTCGTGGAGTGTGTGAGGGAGAGGTCACATGGTCTGTTTCATGGAGTGTGTGAGGGAGAGATCACATGGTCTGTTTCATGGAGAGGTAGGGGTCACATGGTCTGTTTCATGGAGTGTGTGAGGGAGAGGTCACATGGTCTGTTTCATGGAGTGTGTGAGGGAGAGGTCACATGGTCTGTTTCATGGAGTGTGTGAGGGGAGAGGTCACATGGTCTGTTTCATGGAGTGTGTGAGGTAGGGTCACATGGTCTGTTTCATGGAGAGGAGAGGGAGAGGTCACATGGTCTGTTTCGTGGAGAGGGAGGGGTCACATGGTCTGTTTCGTGGAGAGGGAGAGGTCACATGGTCTGTTTCATGGAGAGGGAGAGGTCACATGGCCTGTTTCATGGAGAGGAGAGGTCACATGGTCTGTTTCATGGAGAGGGAGAGGTCACATGGTCTGTTTCATGGAGAGGGAGAGGGAGAGGTCACATGGTCTGTTTCATGGACAGCGAGAGGTCACATGGTCTGTTTCATGGAGAGGAGAGGTCACATGGTCTGTTTCATGGAGAGGGCAGATGAATGCTTTGACCAGACCTGCTATATGTTTTCCTCTGTTAAAAAAATAAAAAATAAAACCTGCTGTATGTAAAATATATTGTGTGTTGTAGCTTACAAAATAAATAACTCAACAACATCATTTTTTATTTAACTATGCAGGTCAGTTAAGAACAAACTCTTATTTTCAATGACAGCCTAGGAACAGTGCCTTGTTCAGGGAAGAACAAAGATTTGTACCTTGTCAGCGCAGGGATTCGAACTCACAAACCTTTTGATTACTAGTCTAACGCTCTAACCACTAGGCTACCCTGCCGCCCTCCACTCTAACCACTAGGGTAACCTGCCGCCCCCACCACTCTAACCACTAGGCTACCCTGCCGCCCCTCCACTCTAACCACTAGGTACCCTGCCGCCCCACCACTCTAACCACTAGGCTACCCTGCCGCCCTCCACTCTAACCACTAGGGTACCCTGCCGCCCCTCCACTCTAACCACTAGGCTACCCTGCCACCCCATAAAGATGTTGGTTTCCAATATCTGGGCCGTTTTCCTAAAGAAGTTTCCCTGAAACGATACTAACTAGTGTCATGATACTGGTATGGTCCGTTCCTGGAGAGCATCATAACATTACATATTTATACAAATACTCTCTGTCCAAATGCGCTCTCTCTCTCTCTCTCTCTCTCTCTCTCTCTCCTCTCCTTGCTCTCTCTCTCTGTCTGTCTATCTCTCTCTCTCTCTCTCCCTCCCTCCTTGCTCTCTCTCTGTGTCTGTCTGTCTGTCTGTCTCTCTCTCTCTCTCTCTCTCTATCTATCTCCCTCCTGCTCTCTCTCTCTGTGTCTGGCTCTCTCTCTCTCTCTCTCTGTCTGTCTGTCTGTCTGTCTGTCTCTCTCTCTCTCTCTCTGTCTCTCTCTCTCTCTGTCTCTCTCTCCCTCCCTCTTGTTTTATTGATCAATCCATCTTTCTCTCTCTCTCTCGCGCTCTCTCTCTCTCCCTACTTTCTCTGAGTCCGTCAATCACTCAGTACTTTAATTGAATCGACCAATCATACTGCCTTGTGGCTGCCCTGAGGGGAAACCCTATGTGATTTATCCCCTGACAGTATTTGACCCAGCCAGGACTCATTCTCCCATGACCACTTGCAGCCAGGACTCATTCTCCCATGACCACTTGCAGCCAGAACACTTGCAGTCTGCAACCAAATCAATGACCTTGTGGTTAGAGTGTCCAACCTTTGGGTTCGATCCTTTGTCATACCAAAGTCTGTAAAAATGGGTGTGACTCTGCTTGGAACTCAGCATTAAGGACCTGTGGAAGACAAGTGCCCTGTCCAGGGGGTGTCCTGGTACATCAAGCTGTCTCCCTACAGAAACAGGAGATAGACTAGTGTCCTGTCCAGGGGTGTCCTGGTACATCAAGCTGTCTCCCTACAGGAACAGGAGATAGACTAGTGTCCTGTCCAGGGGGTGTACTGGTACATCAAGCTGTCTCCCTACAGAAACAGGAGATAGACTAGTGTCCTGTCCAGGGGTGTACTGGTACATCAAGCTGTCTCCCTACAGAAACAGGAGATAGACTAGTGTCCTGTCCAGGGGGTGTCCTGGTACATCAAGCTGTCTCCTACAGGAACAGGAGATAGACTAGTGTCCTGTCCAGGGGGTGTACTGGTACATCAAGCTGTCTCCCTACAGAAACAGGAGATAGACTAGTGTCCTGTCCAGGGGTGTACTGGTACATCAAGCTGTCTCCCTACAGAAACAGGAGATAGACTAGTGTCCTGTCCAGGGGTGTCCTGGTACATCAAGCTGTCTCCCTACAGAAACAGGAGATAGACTAGTGTCCTGTCCAGGGGGTGTACTATACATCAAGCTGTCTCCCTACAGAAACAGGAGATAGACTAGTGTCCTGTCCAGGGGGTGTCCTGGTACATCAAGCTGTCTCCTACAGGAACAGGAGATAGACTAGTGTCCTGTCCAGGGGTGTACTGGTACATCAAGCTGTCTCCTACAGAAACAGGAGATAGACTAGTGTCCTGTCCAGGGGGTGTACTGGTACATCAAGCTGTCTCCCTACAGAAACAGGAGATAGACTAGTGTCCTGTCCAGGGGTGTCCTGTCTCTCACTACAGAAACAGGAGATAGACTAGTGTCCTGTCCAGGGGGTGTCCTGTATACCAAGCTTTCTCCCTACAGAAACAGGAGATAGACTAGTGTCCTGTCCAGGGGGTGTCCTGTCTCTCACTACAGAAACAGGAGATAGACTAGTGTCCTGTCCAGGGGGTGTCCTGTATACCAAGCTTTCTCCCTACAGAAACAGGAGATAGACTAGTGTCCTGTCCAGGGGGTGTCCTGGTACATCAAGCTGTCTCACTACAGAAACAGGAGATAGACTAGTGTCCTGTCCAGGGGGTGTACTGGTACATCAAGCTGTCTCACTACAGAAACAGGAGATAGACTAGTGTCCTGTCCAGGGGGTGTCCTGTCTCTCACTACAGAAACAGGAGAAAGACTAGTGTCCTGTCCAGGGGTGTCCTGTCTCTCACTACAGAAACAGGAGAAAGACTAGTGTCCTGTCCAGGGGGTGTCCTGTCTCTCACTACAGAAACAGGAGATAGACTAGTGTCCTGTCCAGGGGTGTCCTGGTACATCAAGCTGTCTCCTACAGAAACAGGAGATAGACTAGTGTCCTGTCCAGGGGGTGTCCTGGTACATCAAGCTGTCTCACTACAGAAACAGAGATAGACTAGTGTCCTGTCCAGGGGTGTACTGGTACATCAAGGCAGTTGAAATTGGGCATTTCATCCGGACGTGAAAATGCTGCCCCTTGTCACCAAGGAGTAAACACAGTGTCCAAAGAAGGGCCAGGAGAATACAGAACGGTGTCATCTGCGAAGAGGGGGACCAGACAATCACAAGTAGCTAGAGTCACATCATTGATGTGTACAGAGAAATGAGTCTGCCTGAGTTACTACTCACACTGTTAGTCTGACTGGAGACTAGACCAGTGTTACTATGGAGATTAGACCAGTGTTACTATGGAGATTAGACCAGTTATACTGCTATTCTGACTGGAGACTAGACCAGTGTTACTATGGAGATTAGACCAGTTATACTGTTAGTCTGACTGGAGACTAGACCAGTGTTACTATGGAGATTAGACCAGTTATACTGCTAGTCTGACTGGAAACTAGACCAGTGTTACTATGGAGATTAGACCAGTTATACTGTTAGTCTGACTGAGACTAGACCAGTGTTACTATGGAGATTAGACCAGTTATACTGCTAGTCTGACTGGAGACTAGACCAGTGTTGCTATGGAGATTAGACCAGTTATACTGTTAGTCTGACTGGAGACTAGACCAGTGTTACTATGGAGATTAGACCAGTTATACTGCTAGTCTGACTGGAGACTAGACCAGTGTTACTATGGAGACTAGACCAGTTATACTGCTATTCTGACTGGAGACTAGACCAGTGTTACTATGGAGATTAGACCAGTTATACTGCTATTCTGACTGGAGACTAGACCAGTGTTGCTATGGAGATTAGACCAGTTATACTGTTAGTCTGACTGGAGACTAGACCAGTGTTACTATGGAGATTAGACCAGTTATACTGCTATTCTGACTGGAGACTAGACCAGTGTTGCTATGGAGATTAGACCAGTTATACTGTTAGTCTGACTGGAGACTAGACCAGTGTTACTATGGAGATTAGACCAGTTATACTGCTAGTCTGACTGGAGACTAGACCAGTGTTACTATGGAGATTAGACCAGTTATACTGCTATTCTGACTGGAGACTAGACCAGTGTTACTATGGAGACTAGACCAGTTATACTGCTATTCTGACTGGAGACTAGACCAGTGTTACTATGGAGACTAGACCAGTTATATTGTTAGTCTGACTAGAGACTAGACCAGTGTTACTATGGAGATTAGACCAGTTATACTGCTAGTCTGACTGGAGACTAGACCAGTGTTACTATGGAGACTAGACCAGTTATACTGTTAGTCTGACTAGAGACTAGACCAGTGTTGCTATGGAGACCAGACCAGTGTTACTATGGAGACCAGACCAGTGTTACTATGGAGACCAGACCAGTGTTACTATGGAGACCAGACCAGTGTTACTATGGAGACCTGTGTTGCTATGGAGACTAGACCAGTTGTACTGTTAGTCTGACTAGAGACAGGACCAGTGTTACTATGGAGACCAGACCAGTGTTACTATGGATACCAGACCAGTGTTACTATGGAGACCAGACCATAAATAGTGAAGTTATTATCTGGTTAATAATTAAGGCTGTATGTTTTATAAACTCACGCTCAGCCACAGAAGAAGAACAATGCTTGTAGTTTTCTGTGGGATCAGGGAGGATATATCTGTGCTCACAGGACATAAACTTTCCAGACTTCTGATCTCTGAACTTCCTTTCTTTTAGAACTTTCTTTGTTTCCGCAGGATCGAAGCCAAAAGTGTTCGAGCGAGACGCAGCAAAACAAGAAATCTGCCAACATCTCCTCCTCCTCCTCATCTCCTCCTCCTCCTCTTTCTCTCCTCATCCTCGTCTCCTCCTCCTCCTCTTTCTCTCCTCCTCCTCGTCTCCTTCTCCTCCTCTTTCTCTCCTCCTACTCGTCTCCTCCTCCTCCTCTTTCTCTCCTCATCCTCGTCTCCTCCTCCTCCTCTTTCTCTCCTCATCCTCGTCTCCCCTCTGCCTCTCCTCCTCCTCCTCGTCTCCTCCTCCTCTCTTTCTCTCCTCCTCCTCGTCTCCTCCTCCTCCTCCTCCTCCTCCTCATCTCCTCCTCCTACTCTTTCTCTCCTCCTCCTCGTCTCCTCCTCCTCCTCCTACTCCTCCTCGTTTCCTCCTCCTCCTCTTTCTCTCCTCCTCCTCGTCTCCTCCTCCTCCTCCTCCTCCTCGTCTCCTCCTCCTCCTCTTTCTCTCCTCCTCCTCGTCTCCTCCTCCTCTTTCTCTCCTCATCCCTCGTCTCCCCTCCGCCTCTCCTCCTCCTCCTCGTCTCCTCCTCCTCCTCTTTCTCTCCTCATCCTCGTCCCCCTCCTCCTCCTCGTCTCCTCCACCTCCTCTTTCTTCTCCTCATCCTCGTCTCCTCCTCCTCTTTCTCTCCTCATCCTCGTCTCCTCCTCCTACTCCTCCCTCGTTCCTCCTCCTCCTCTTTCTCTCCTCCTCCTCGTCTCCTCCTCCTCCTCCTCCCTCGTCTCCTCCTCCTCCTCTTTCTCTCCTCCTCCTCGTCTCCTCCTCCTTCTTTCTCCCTCATCCTCGTCTCCCCCCTCCGCCTCTCCTCCTCCTCCTCGTCTCCTCCACCTCCTCTTTCTCTCCTCATCCTCGTCCCCCTTCCTCCACTTCTCTGCTCCTTTTCCAGCTCGCCGCACAAATACATTTTCAAATAACAAATGATCCATAATACAACAGGACAAATTCTAATTCCAAAACCAAAAGTTTTATTCTCCAATCTCTCTCTATATAAATATACCTCTCTCCCTGTTTTCTCTCTCTATATATATATATAAATATACCTCTCTCCCTGTTTTCTCTCTCTATATATATATATAAATATACCTCTCTCCCTGTTTTTTCTCTCTCTCTATCTCTGTCTCTGTCTCTCTCTCTATATACCTCTCTCCCTGTTTCTCTGTCTATATCTCTGTCTCTCTATATATATAAATATACCTCTCCCTGTTTCTCTGTCAATATCTCTATCTCTGTCTCTCTCTATCTCTGTCTCTCTCTATCTCTGTCTCTCTATACCTCTCTCCCTGTTTTCTCTCTATATATCTGTCTCTCTATATATATAAATATACCTCTCTCCCTGTTTCTCTGTCAATATCTCTATCTCTGTCTCTCTCTATCTCTGTCTCTCTCTATCTCTGTCTCTCTATACCTCTGTCTCTCTATACCTCTGTCTCTCTATACCTCTGTCTCTCTATACCTCTGTCTCTCTATACCTCTCTCCCTGTTTTTCTCTCTCTGTCTCTCTCCTTATATTACTCTCTCCTTGTTTTCTTTCTCTATCTCGCTGTCTGTCTGTCAATTCAATTCAATTCAAGGGGCTTTATTGGCATGGGAAACGTCTGGTAACATTGCCAAAGCAAGAGTTTTCAACACCTGCCTGGCCCTGCTCTTGAAATCTCTGTCTTCCCTCGTGTTCATAACATGAGGTAGATAATAAACAAACGTAAAATAAACAATAAAAATTAACAGTAAACATTACACATACAGAAGTTCCAAAACAATAAAGACATTACAAATGTCATATTATGTATATATACAGTGTTGTAACAATGTACAAATGGTTAAAGTACAGAAGGGAAAATAAATTAACATAAATATGGGTTGTATTTACAATGGTGTTTGTTCTTCACTGGTTGCCCTTTTCTCGTGGCAACAGGTCACAAATCTTGCTGCTGTGATGGCACACTGTGGAATTTCACCCAGTAGATATGGGAGTTTATCAAAATCGGGTTTGTTTTCGAATTCTTTGTGGATCTGTGTAATCTGAGGAAATATGTCTCTCTAATATGGTCATACATTGGGCAGGAGGTTAGGAAGTGCAACTCAGTTTCCACCTCATTTTGTGGGCAGTGAGTAAGCCTGTCTTCTCTTGAGAGCCATGTCTGCCTACGGCGGCCTTTCTCAATAGCAAGGCTATGCTCACTGAGCCTGTACATAGTAAAATCTTTCCTTAAGTTTGGGTCAGTCACAGTGGTCAGGTATTCTGCTACTGTGTGCTCTCTGTTTAGGGCCAAAAAGCATTCTAGTTTGCTCTGTTGTTTTGTTAATTCTTTACAATCTGCTATCAAAATTATAATTTTGTTTTCTCATGATTTGGTTGGGTGTAATTGTGTTGCTGTCCTGGGGCTCTGTGGGGTCTGTTTGTGCTTGTGAACAGAGCCCCAGGACCCGCTTTGCTTAGGGACTTCTCTCCAGGTTCATCTCTCTGTAGGTGATGGCTTTGTTGTGGAAGGTGTTCCCTGTTTTCTCTCTCTCGTTCTGTCCCTTTCTTCCTCTCTCTGCCCATTTCTCACTTCTCTTTCTCTCTGCCTCCTCCCCACTCTCTCCTCTCGCTCTCCTACCCCCTCACCCTCTCACCTCTCTTTCTCTCTCTCTCTCTCCATCCCCTCTCTCTCTCTCCATCCCCTCTCTCTCTCTCCCATCCTCTCTCTCTCTCAATCCCGTAGAATAAAATTATATGACAAAATAATTATAATATTATATATTAAAAAATATGTAAATTATAGTAATATATAAATTATATATAAAATTAAATATTATATATAAATTAAAATAAATATTAATTAAATGTAATTGAATAAAATATTATTATATATATTAAATTAAATATTAATATTAAAATAAAATATAATAATATTAAATTATAAAATTAAATTATTATTAAATTATATTAATAATTATTAAATTAAATTATTATCTATTAATATATTAATGTAAAATTAAAAATAATATTAAATTAATAATAATAATAAAATATCTCTCTCTCCATCTCTCTCTCTCTCCATCCCCTCTCTCTCGCATCCCTCTCTCTCTCTCCGTCCCTCTCTCTCTCTCCATCCCTCTCTCTCTCCTCGTCCCTCCCTCTCTCTCTCCATCCCCTCTCTCTCTCTACATCTCCTCTCTCTCTCCATCCCCTCTCTCTCTCTCCATCCCTCTCTCTCTCCATCCTCTCTCTCTCTCAATCCCTCTCTCTCTCTCCATCCTCTCTCTCTCTCAGTCCTCTCTCTCTCTCCATCCTCCTCTCTTTCATCTCCATCATCTCTCTCTCCTCTCCATCCCTCTCTCTCTCTCTCATCCTCTCTCGCTCCATCCCCTCTCTCTCTCATCCCTCTCTCTCTCTCCATCCCTCTCTCTCTCTCCATCCCCTCTCTCTCTCTCCATCCCTCACTCTCTCTACATCCCCTCTCTCTCTCTCTCCATCCCTCTCTCTCTCTCTCTCTCATCCCCTCTCTCTCTCTCCATCCTCTCTCTCTACATCCCCTCTCTCTCTCTCCATCCCCTCTCTCTCTCATCCCTCTCTCTCTCTCCATCCCTCTCTCTCTCTCCATCCCTCTCTCTCTCTCATCTCTCTACCCTCTCACCACTCTTCTCTCTCTCTCCATCCCTCTCTCTCTCTCTCTCATCCCCTCTCTCTCTCCACATCCCTCTCTCTCTCTACATCCCCTCTCTCTCTCTCCATCCTCTCTCTCTCTACATCCCCCTCTCTCTCTCTCCCATCCCCTCTCTCCCTCTCTACATCCCTCTCTCTCTCCATCCCTCCCTCTCTCTCTCCATCCCCTCTCTCTCTCTCCATCCCTCTCTCTCTCTACATCCCCTCTCTCTCTCCTCTCTCTCCACATCCCCTCTCTCCTCTCCCTCTCACCCTCTCACACCCTCCTTCTCTCTCTCCATCCCTCTCTCTCCATCCCCTCTCTCTCTCCCTCATCTCTCTCTCTCTCCATCCTCTCTCTCTCCATCCCTCCCTCTCTCCCTCCCTCTCTCTCTACTCTCTCCCTCTCTCTCCATCCTCTCTCTCTTCTCCATCCCCTCTCTCTCCCTCTCCCTCCTCTCTCTCTCATCCCCTCTCTCTCCTCTCTCCATCCCCTCTCTCTCTCTCTCTCCATCCCCTCCCTCCCTCCCTCTCTCCCTCTCTCTCTCCATCCCTCTCCTCCTCCTTCTCTCTCCTCTCCATCTCTCTCTCTCTCTATCCCTCTCTCTCTCCATCCCTCCTCTCTCCCTTCTCTCCCATCCCCTCTCTCTCCATCCCTCTCTCTCTCTCTCTCCATCCCCTCTCTCTCTCTCATCTCTCTCTCTCCATCCCCTCTCTCTCTCTCCATCCCCTCTCTCTCTCTCCATCCCTCTCTCTCTCTCTCCATTCCTCTCTCTCTCTCTCTCTCCATCCCTCTCTCTCTCCATCCCTCTCTCTCTCTCTCTCTCATCTCTCTCTCTCTCTCACTCCATCTCACTCTCTCCCATCCCCTCTCTCTCTCTCTCTCTCCCATCCCTCTCTCTCTCCATCCCTCTCTCTCTCCCTCTCTCTCATCTCTCTCTCCATCTCTCTCTCTCTCCATCCTCTCTCTCTCTCCTCTCCCATCCCTCTCTCTCTCTCTCTCATCCCTCTCTCTCTCTCTCCATCCCCTCTCTCTCTCCCATCCCCTCTCTCTCTCTCTCCATCCCCTCTCTCTCTCTCTCTTCTCCTATCCCCTCTCTCTCTCTCCATCCCTCTCTCTCTCTCTCTCATCCCTCTCTCTCTCCATCCCTCTCTCTCTCTCTCTATCCTCTCTCTCTCCATCCCTCTCTCTCTCTCATCCCTCTCTCTCCTCCATCCCTCTCTCTCTCTCTCTCTCTCCATCCCCCTCTCTCTCTCTCTCCATCCTCTCTCTCTCATCCCTCTCTCTCCATCCCTCTCTCCATCCCCTCTCTCTCTCTCTCCATCTCCTCTCTCTCTCTCTCCATCCCCTCTCTCTCTCTCTCTCTCTCATCCCTCTCTCTCTCTCTCACCTCTCTCTCTCTCTCATCCCCTCTCTCTCTCTCTCCATCCTCTTCTCTCATCCCTCTCTCTCTCTCTCATCCCCTCTCTCTCTCTCTCTCTCTCCATCCCTCTCTCTCTCTCTCTCCATCCCCCTCTCTCTCTCCATCCCCACCCCTCTCTCTCTCTCTCTCCATCCCCTCCCTCTCTCCATCCCTCTCTCTCTCATCGTCACATAATAGATCTGTGTAAACCACTGCCTTGGCGAATGTATAGGAGTTCTTGTTCCGAGGGATCGAAGTGGTTCCAGAATGTTCGGCATCACAATGGACCAGCCGGGTGTCATTGGTCCTCAGGATAGAATAGATATTTTTTGCCCCCTCACCCTTTAGCTGTATACTAAAAACCAACAAATCAGCCCTTATCACCACTCTACTGTATAGGAAACCAATCAGACAGCCCTATCACCACTCTACTGTATAGAAACCAATCAGACAGCTGATTCTCTGATGCCATCCCATTACCACCACACTGTCGCTTATTGGTTGGTTACTTGTAGAAACTACTTCCTCTGCTACTTTGTTTTTAATTTTGTCTAAAAGTTTTGTGCTTCTTTGTGTGATCTAAACTTTTGTGGGTTCTTCTAATATCTTCTGGCTATCTGCTGTCCATCCTGTATACCCTTTTAAAGAACCCTTTTTGGTTCCTGGTGGAACACTTTTGGTTCAGATAGAACCTTTTCAACAGAGGGTTCTACGAGAACCCAAAAATGAGTTTTACCTGCAACCAAAAAGAGTTCTCCTATGGGGACAGCCAAAGAACCCTTTTGGAAATGGGATGGAGGGAGACACCAACTGAAGAGGATGAGTTCAGAGAGACAGAGGAGGGATGAGGGAGACACCAACTGAAGTAGAGACAGGATGAGTTTAGAGAGACAAAGGAGGGATGGAGGGAGACACCAACTGGATAGAGACAGATGAGTTCAGAAAGACAGAGGAGGGATGGAGGGAGACACCAACTGAAGGAGGATGGAGTTCAGAGAGACAGAGGAGGATGGAGGGAGACACCAACTGGAGTAGAGACAGGATTAGTTCAGAGAGAGAGAGGAGGGATGTAGGGAGACACCAACTGAGAGGATGAGTTCAGAGAGACAGAGGAGGGGTGTAGGGAGACACCAACTGAAGAGGATGAGTTCAGAGAGACAGAGGAGGGATGTAGGGAGACACCAACTGAAGAGGATGAGTTCAGAGAGACAGAGGAGGGATGGAGGGAGACACCAACTGAAGAGGATGAGTTCAAGAGAGACAGAGGAGGGATGGGGAGACACCAACTGAAGAGGATGAGTTCAGAGAGACAGACGAGGGATGGAGGGAAGACACCAACTGGAGTAGAGACAGGATTAGTTCAGAGAGACAGAGGGAGGCCTTGTCCCAATTGGCACCATATTCCTTTATATAGTGTACTACTTTTTCCTATGGGCTCTATGTTCCCTGTTGAAAAAGTGCACTACAAGGGTTGCCATTTGGGACGAATCTAGTATTTGTTGGGAGGTTAATTAAGTCTGTGACCTCTAAACCCCTGACCCCTTTATATGAGTTCCTGTCTTCCTTTATATGACTTCCTATCTCTCCTTATATATGACTTCCCTGTCTCTCCTTTATATGACTTCCTATCTCTCCTTCATATGACTTCCTGTCTCTCCTTTATATGACTTCCTGTCTCTCCTTTATATGACTTCCTGTCTCTCCTATATATGACTTCATGTCTCCTTTATATGACTTCCTGTCTCTCCTATATATGACTTCATGTCTCCTTTATATGACTTCCTGTCTCTCCTATATATGACTTCCTGTCTCCTTTATATGACTTCCTGTCTCTCCTATATATGACTTCCTGTCTCCTTTATATGACTTCCTGTCTCTCCTATATATGACTTCATGTCTCCTTTATATGACTTCCTGTCTCCTTTATATGACTTCCTGTCTCTCCTATATATGACTTCCTGTCTCTCCTATATATGACTTCCTGTCTCCTTTATATGACTTCCTGTCTCTCCTATATATGACTTCCTGTCTCCTTTATATGACTTCCTGTCTCTCCTATATATGACTTCATGTCTCCTTTATATGACTTCATGTCTCCTTTATATGACTTCCTGTCTCTCTGCCAGACAGAAGTCTGCTTGAAGTCTGGAGCCTCAGACAGGGCAAAGAGAGAGAGTGTGTATCTCCTTTATATGACTTCCTGTCTGAAGTCTGGACCTCAGCCTCAGACAGGGCAAAGAGAGAGTGAGTGTGTATCTCCTTTATATGACTTCCTATCTGAAGTCTGGACCTCAGCCTCAGACAGGGCAAAGAGAGAGTGAGTGTGTATCTCCTTTATATGACTTCCTGTATCTCCTTTGTATGACTTCCTGTCTGAAGTCTGGACCTCAGCCTCAGACAGGGCAAAGAGAGAGTGAGTGTGTATCTCCTTTATATGACTTCCTGTCTCTCCTTTATATGACTTCCTGTATCTCCCTTTATATGACTTCCTGTATCTCCTTTATATGACTTCCTGTATCTCCTTTATATGACTTCCTGTCTGAAGTCTGGACCTCAGCCTCAGACAGGGCAAAGAGAGAGTGAGTGTGTATCTCAGGGCAGCGACATCATTAAGAATCCAGGTTTATATTTGTAGCTTTTTTCTCTCTTTCTCTCCCCCTTTTTCTCTCTCTCTTCGTCTCCCTCTCAATAATGTATTCACCAAAGACTGCAAAAGGCTAGATCCAGGTCAGGGAGCCCTGTGTGTCGACTACTAAAGCGTGTGCGCGTGTGTGTGTTGCGTGTGTGCGCTTGTGAGCGTGCGCGCATGTGTGTGTGCGCTTGTGCACGCGTGTGTGTGTGTGTGTGTACGTGTGCGTGTGTGTGTGTGTGTGTGTGTGTGTGTACGTGTGCGTGTGTGTGCGTGTGTGTGCGTGTGTGTGTGTGTGTGTATTTGGACAGTCCATCCCTAGATTCTCTACAGAAAATCAATAACATTTTAACCAACTTTCAACAACCCTTGACCCTTATTCTAAAACTAACCACAACATCAGTAGGCAGTTGATTATCAACAGTGAACTACTATAGACCAGAGCCCTATTCCCTATATAGTGATCTACTTTAGACCAGAGCCCTATTCCCTATATAGTGATACTACTTTAGACCAGAGCCCTATTCCTATATAGTGAACTACTATAGACCAGAGCCCTATTCCTATAGTGATCTACTTTAGACCAGAGCCCTATTCCCTATATAGTGAACTACTAGTGACCAGAGCCCTATTCCCTATATAGTGAACTACTAGTGACCAGGGCCTATTCCCTATATAGTGAACTACTAGTGACCAGAGCCTATTCCCTATATAGTGAACTACTAGTGACCAGAGCCTATTCCCTATATAGTGAACTACTAGTGACCAGAGCCCTATTCCCTATATAGTGAACTACTAGTGACCAGGCCCTATTCCCTATATAGTGAACTACTAGTGACCAGAGCCTATTCCCTATATAGTGAACTACTAGTGACCAGAGCCTATTCCCTATATAGTGAACTACTAGTGACCAGATCCCTATTCCCTATATAGTGAACTACTAGTGACCAGAGCCTATTCCCTATATAGTGAACTACTAGTGACCAGAGCCTATTCCCTATATAGTGACCAGAGCCTATTCCCTATATAGTGAACTACTAGTGACCAGACCCCTATTCCCTATATGGTGAACTACTAGTGACCAGAGCCTATTCCCTACTACTAGTGACCAGAGCCCTATTCCCTATATAGTGAACTACTAGTGACCAGAGCCTATTCCTATATAGTGAACTACTAGTGACCAGAGCCTATTCCCTATATAGTGACCAGAAGAGCCTATTCCCTAGTATAGTGAACTACTAGTGACCAGACCCTCCTATTCCCTATATAGTGAACTACTAGTGATCCCTTTTCCCCAGAGCCTATTCCCTATATAGTGAACTACTAGTGACCAGACCCCTATTCCCTATATAGTGAGAACTACTATATAGTGACCAGAGCCTATTCCCTATATAGTGAACTACTAGTGACCAGAGCCTATTCCCTATATAGTGACCAGAGCCTATTCCTATATAGTGAACTACTAGTGACCAGAGCCTATTCCCTATAGTGAACTACTAGTGACCAGAGCCTATTCCCTATATAGTGACCAGAGCCTATTCCCTATAGTTAACTATTCTCATATAGTGACCAGACCCTATTCCCTATATAGTGAACTACTAGTGAACTACTAGTGACCAGGGCCCTATTCCCTATATAGTGAACTACTAGTGACCAGATCCCTATTCCCTATATAGTGAACTACTAGTGACCAGAGCCTATTCCTAATAGTGACCAGAGCCTATTCCCTATATAGTGAACTACTAGTGACCAGATCTAAAGAACTTGACCAGGGCCCTATATAGTGAACTACTAGTGACCAGAGATCCCTATTCCCTATATAGTGAACTACTAGTGACCAGATCCCTATTCCCTATATAGTGAACTACTAGTGACCAGAGCCCTATTCCCTATATAGTGAACTACTAGTGACCAGAGCCTATTCCCTATATAGTGAACTACTAGTGACCAGAGCCTATTCCCTATATAGTGAACTACTAGTGACCAGGCCTATTCCCTATATAGTGAACTACTAGTGACCAGAGCCTATTCCCTATATAGTGAACTACTAGTGACCAGATCCCTATTCCCTATATAGTGAACTACTAGTGACCAGAGCCTATTCCCTATATGGTGAACTACTAGTGACCAGAGCCCTATTCCCTATATGGTGAACTACTAGTGACCAGATCCCTGTTCCCTATATAGTGAACTACTAGTGACCAGAGCCCATCCCTATATAGTGAACTACTATTCCCTATATAGTGAACTACTAGTGACCAGATCCTATTCCCTATATAGTGAACTACTAGTGACCAGATCCCTATTCCCTATATAGTGAACTACTAGTGACCAGAGCCCTATTCCCTATATAGTGAACTACTAGTGACCAGAGCCCTATTCCCTATATAGTGATCTACTAGTGATCTACAGATCCCTATTCCTATATAGTGATCTACTAGAGACCAGAGCCCTATTCCCTATATAGTGATCTACTAGTGACCAGATCCCTATTCCCTATATAGTGAACTACTAGTGACCAGAGCCCTATTCCTATATGGTGAACTACTAGTGACCAGAGCCCTATTCCTATATAGTGAACTACTAGTGACCAGAGCCCTATTCCTATGGTGAACTACTAGTGACCAGAGCCTATTCCCTATATAGTGAAATACTAGTGACCAGAGCCCTATTCCCTATATAGTGACCAGAGCCCCTATTCCCTATATAGTGACCAGAGCCTATTCCCTATATAGTGACCAGAGCCTATTCCTATATGGTGAACTACTAGTGACCTACTACTACTTTATCTATACAGGTTTTTCTCATTTGAGATAACATCTATTTTCAGAGACCTGGTGCACTAGTATATAGGGTGCAATAGGTCTCTGATCTAAAGTAGTGCACTATATAGGGAATAGGGTGCAATGGGTCTCTGATCTAAAGTAGTGCATTATATAGGGAATAGGGTGCAATGGAGTCTCTGATCTAAAGTAGTGCACTATATAGGGAATAGGGTGCAATGGGTCTCTGATCTAAAGTAGTGCATTATATAGGGAATAGGGTGCAATGGGTCTCTGATCTAAAGTAGTGCATTATATAGGGAATAGTGCAATAGGTCTCTTATCTAAAGTAGTGCATTATATAGGGAATAGGGTGCAATAGGTCTCTGATCTAAAGTAGTGCATTATATAGGGAATAGGGTGCAATAGGTCTCTGATCTAAAGTAGGACATTATATAGGGAATAGGGTGCAATAGGTCTCTGATCTAAAGTAGTGCATTATATAGGGAATAGGGTGCAATAGGTCTCTTATCTAAAGTAGTGCATTATATAGGGAATAGGTGCAATAGGTCTCTTATCTAAAGTAGTGCATTATATAGGGAATAGGGTGCAATAGGTCTCTTATCTAAAGTAGTGCATTATATAGGGAATAGGGTGCAATAGGTCTCTTATCTAAAGTAGTGCATTATATAGAATAGGGTGCAATAGGTCTCTTATCTAAAGTAGTGCATTATATAGGGAATAGGGTGCAATAGGTCTCTTATCTAAAGTAGTGCATTATATAGGAATAGGGTGCAATAGGTCTCTTATCTAAAGTAGTGCATTATATAGGGAATAGGGTGCAATAGGTCTCTTATCTAAAGTAGTGCATTATATAGGGAATAGGGTGCAATAGGTCTCTGATCTAAAGTAGTGCACTATATAGAGAATAAGATGCCATAGGGCTCTGGTCTAAAGTAGTGCACTATATATAGGGAATAGGGTGCCTCTAAGGACACTACAAATTAGATGTTGAATTTTAGGTTCACCGTGTGTGATTATAGCGAGAAAGTAAATTATATGCTAACAGTTGAATTGTTGTGTGGGTGTACTAGTTTCTAGTTGACCTCAGGTTAGCTGTTACATAAATTGTTGTATTATTCGTACAATGGAAATGCAATTAACATATTACATAACATATATCCATCTATAATCCATTATGCAATAGACACATTCCATAGTTGCCTCTACACTCTAACCACTAGGCTACCCTGCCACCTCTACACTCTAACCACTAGGCTACCCTGCCACCTCTACACTCTAACCACTAGGCTACCCTGCCACCTCTACACTCTAACCACTAGGCTACCCTGCCACCTCTACACTCTAACCACTAGGCTACCCTGCCACCTCTACACTCTAACCACTAGGCTACCCTACCTCCTCTACACTCTAACCACTAGGCTGCCCTGCCACCTCTACACTCTAACCACTAGGCTACCCTACCTCCTCTACACTCTAACCACTAGGCTACCCTGCCACCTCTACACTCTAACCACTAGGCTACCCTACCTCCTCTACACTCTAACCACTAGGCTACCCTGCCTCCTCTACACTCTAACCACTAGGCTACCCTGCCTCCTCTACACTCTAACCACTAGGCTACCCTGCCTCCTCTACACTCTAACCACTAGGCTACCCTGCCTCCTCTACACTCTAACCACTAGGCTACCCTGCCTCCTCTACACTCTAACCACTAGGCTACCCTGCCTCCTCTACACTCTAACCACTAGGCTACCCTACCTCCTCTCTACACTCTAACCACTAGGCTACCCTACCTCCTCTACACTCAACCACTAGGCTACCCTACCTCCTCTACACTCTAACCACTAGGCTACCCTACCTCCTCTACACTCTAACCACTAGGCTGCCCCTACCTCCTCTACACTCTAACCACTAGGCTACCCTGCCTCTACACTCTAACCACTAGGCTACCCTGCCTCCTCTACACTCTAACCACTAGGCTACCCTACCTCCTCTACACTCTAACCACTAGGCTACCCTACCTCCTCTACACTCTAACCACTAGGCTACCCTGCCTCCTCTACACTCTAACCACTAGGCTACCCTACCTCCCTCTACACTCTAACCACTAGGCTACCCTACCTCCTCTACACTCTAACCACTAGGCTACCCTACCTCCTCTACACTCTAACCACTAGGCCACCCTACCTCCTCTGCACTCTAACCACTAGGCTACCCTACCTCCTCTACACTCTAACCACTAGGCTACCCTACCTCCTCTACACTTCCAACCACTAGGCTACCCTACCTCCTCTGCACTCTAACCACTAGGCTACCCTACCTCCTCTACACTCTAACCACTAGACTACCTGCCTCCTCTACACTCTAACCACTAGGCTACCCTACCTCCTCTACACTCTAACCACTAGGCTACCCTACCTCCTCTACACTCTAACCACTAGGCTACCCTGCCTCCTCTACACTCTAACCACTAGGCTACCCTACCTCCTCTACACTCTAACCACTAGGCTACCCTACCTCCTCTGCACTCTAACCACTAGGCTACCCTGCCTCCTCTACACTCTAACCACTAGGCTACCCTACCTCCTCTACACTCTAACCACTAGGCTACCCTACCTCCTCTACACTCTAACCACTAGGCTACCCTACCTCCCTCTGCACTCTAACCACTAGGCTACCCTACCTCCTCTACACTCTAACCACTAGGCTACCCTACCTCCTCTACACTCTAACCACTAGGCTACCCTACCTCCTCTACACTCTAACCACTAGGCTACCCTACCTCCTCTACACTCTAACCACTAGGCTACCCTACCTCCTCTACACTCTAACCACTAGACTACCTGCCTCCTCTACACTCTAACCACTAGGCTACCCTGCCGGTAGCCTAGTGACTACAACTCCGACTCAGCTGTTCCACTGTTCATACCGGACCCTATTCCTTTGATCCCAAAACGCTGCGGGAGACGAGCTGGAGTCCTGGTGAAATCGAGGTCGAAGAGAAAACCGAACGGTGCTCCCCTTTCGTTCTATTGGCAAAATGTCACTGGAGAATAAGCCGGATGAGCTTCGTTCTCCCATCAGAGGGATTTAAAAAGCTGCTATGTCTTACAGAGACGTTGGCTGTATGGCGACACTATTCACATAGTACTTAGTGGACCTCCGTGCTGCAGCACAATCAGATGGCGGATTCAGGCCAGTCTAAAGGAGGAGGGGTGTGATTTATCATAAATAACAACTGGGGTGCTGCTTTCAGGCCAGTCTAAAGGAGGAGGGGTGTGATTTATCATAAATAACAACTGGGGTGCTGCTTCAGGCCAGTCTAAAGGAGGAGGGTGTGATTTATCATAAATAACAACTGGTGTGCTGCTTCAGGCCAGTCTAAAGGAGGAGGGGTGTGATTTATCATAAATAACAACTGGGGTGCTGCTTCAGGCCAGTCTAAAGGAGGAGGGTGTGATTTATCATAAATAACAACTGGGGTGCTGCTTCAGGCCAGTCTAAAGGAGGAGGGGTGTGATTTATCATAAATAACAACTGGTGTGCTGCTTCAGGCCAGTCTAAAGGGAGGAGGGTGTGATTTATCATAAATAACAACTGGTGTGCTGCTTCAGGCCAGTCTAAAGGAGGAGGGTGTGATTTATCATAAATAACAACTGGGGTGCTGCTTCACGCCAGTCTAAAGGAGGAGGGTGTGATTTATCATAAATAACAACTGGTGTGCTGCTCACACCCTCCCATAACCGGGACGACGCTGGACCAATTGTGCACCGCCCTATGGGCCCTGACCTGTTGTGACACAGCCTGGGAAGGAACCAGGGCCTGCCGTTCCTCTGTTCACTGTCTGTGTTCTTTTGCCCGTCTTAATCTTTTATTTTTATTGGCTTTTCTTTGTAACTCTGCCTAGAAGGCCAGCATCCCGAGTCACCTCTTCACTGTTGACGTTGAGACTGGTGTTTTTGCGGGTACTATTGCAGGTACTACTTATTTAAGCTGCCAGTTGAGGACTTGTGAGGCATCTGTCTCTCAAACTAGACACTCTAATGTACTCGTCCACTTGCTCAGTTGTGCACCGGGGCCTCCCACTCCTCTTTCTGTTCTGGTTAGAGCCAGTTTGCGCTGTGTCGCACACAGCATTGTATGAGATCTTCAGTTTCTTGGCAATTTCTCACATGGAACAGCCTTCATTTCTAAGAACAAGAATAGACTGACGAGTTTCAGAAGAAAGTTATTTGTTTCTGGCCATTTTGAGCCTGTAATCAAACCCACAAATGCTGGTGCTCCAGGTACTCAACTAGTCTGAAGAAGGTCAGTTTTCAGCTGTGCTAACATAATTGCAAAAAGGGTTTTCTAACGATCAATCAGCCTTTTAAAATGATAAACTTGGATTAGCGAACACAACGTGCCATTTGGAACACAGGAGTGATGGTTGCTGATAATGGGCCTCTGTACGCCTATGTAGATATTCCATTAAAAATCAGCCGTTTCCAGCTACAATAGTCATTTGCAACATTAACAATGTCTACACTGTATTTCTGACCAATTTGATGTTATTTTAATAGACAAAAAACAAGGATATTTCTCAAAATTGACCACAAACTTTTGAATGGTCCACAGTGTAGCTCAAATAACTTGTAGCTGGCACTGGTGCTTCCTGTATATAGCTCCACATTGATCTGGTACTTCCTGTATATAGCTCCACATTGATCTGGTACTTCCTGTATATAGCTCCACATTGATCTGGTACTTCCTGTATATAGCTCCACATTGATCTGGTACTTCCTGTATATAGCTCCACATTGATCTGGTACTCCCTGTATATAGCTCCACATTGATCTGGTACTTCCTGTATATAGCTCCACACTGATCGGGTACTGGTACTTCCTGTATATAGCTCCACATTGATCTGGTACTTCCTGTATATAGCTCTGCATTGATCTGGTACTTCCTGTATATAGCTCCACACTGATCGGGTACTGGTACTTCCTGTATATAGCTCCACATTGATCTCCACATTGATCTGGTACTTACTTCCTGTATATAGCTATAGCTCTGCATTGATCTGGTACTTCCTGTATATAGCTCCACATTGATCTGGTACTTCCTGTATATATCTCCACATTGATCTGGTACTTCCTGTATATAGCTCCACATTGATCTGGTACTGGTACTTCCTGTATATAGCTTCACATTGATCTGGTACTGTATATATCTCCACCTGTATATATCTCCACATTGATCTGGTACTTCTGGTACTGGTACTTCCTGTATATAGCTCCACATTGATCTGGTACTTCCTGTATATATCTCCACATTGATCTGGTACTGGTACTTCCTGTATATAGCTCCACATTGATCTGGTACTTCCTGTATATAGCTCCACATTGATCTGGTACTGGTGCTTCCTGTATATAGCTCCACATTGATCTTCTGGTACTTCCTGTATATATCTCCACATTGATTCTGGTACTGGTACTGGTACTTCCTGTATATAGCTCCACATTGATCTGGTACTTCCTGTATATATATCTCCACATTGATCTGGTACTGGTACTTCCTGTATATAGCTCCACATTGATCTGGTACTGGTACTTCCTGTATATAGCTCCACATTGATCTGGTACTTCCTGTATATAGCTCCACATTGATCTGGTACTTCCTGTATATATCTCCACATTGATCTGGTACTTCCTGTATATATCTCCACATTGATCTGGTACTTCCTGTATATAGCTCCACATTGATCTGGTACTTCCTGTATATAGCTCCACATTGATCTGGTACTTCCTGTATATAGCTCCACATTGATCTGGTACTTCCTGTATATAGCTCATTGATCTGGTACTGGTACTTCCTGTATATAGCTCCACATTGATCTGGTACTTCCTGTATATAGCTCCACGTTGATCTGGTACTTCCTGTATATAGCTCCACATTGATCTGGTACTGGTACTTCCTGTATATCTCCACGTTGATCTGGTAGTGATACTTCCTGTATATAGCTCCACATTGATCTGGTACTTCCTGTATATATCTTCACATTGATCTGGTACTGGTACTTCCTGTATATAGCTCCACACTGATCTGGTCCTGGTACTTCCTGTATATAGCTCCACATTGATCTGGTACTGGTACTTCCTGTATATAACTCTACATTGATCTGGTACTTCCTGTATATAGCTCCACATTGATCTGGTACTGGTACTTCCTGTATATAGCTCCACATTGATCTGGTACTGGTACTTCCTGTATATAGCTCCACATTGATCTGGTACTTCCTGTATATATCTTCACATTGATCTGGTACTGGTACTTCCTGTATATAGCTCCACACTGATCTGGTCCTGGTACTTCCTGTATATAGCTCCACATTGATCTGGTACTTCCTGTATATAGCTCCACATTGATCTGGTACTTCCTGTATATAGCTCCACATTGATCTGGTACTGGTACTTCCTGTATATAGTTCCACACTGATCTGGTCCTGGTACTTCCTGTATATAGCTCCACATTGATCTGGTACTGGTACTTCCTGTAAATAACTCTACATTGATCTGGTACTTCCTGTATATAGCTCCACATTGATCTGGTACTGGTACTTCCTGTATATAACTCTACATTGATCTGGTACTTCCTGTATATAGCTCCACATTGATCTGGTACTGGTACTTCCTGTATATAGCTCCACGTTGATCTGGTAGTGATACTTCCTGTATATAGCTCCACATTGATCTGGTACTTCCTGTATATAGCTCCACATTGATCTGGTACTTCCTGTATATATCTCCACATTGATCTGGTACTGGTACTTCCTGTATATAGTTCCACACCGATCTGGTCCTGGTACTTCCTGTTTATAGCTCCACATTGATCTGGTACTGGTACTTCCTGTAAATAACTCTACATTGATCTGGTACTTCCTGTATATAGCTCCACATTGATCTGGTACTGGTACTTCCTGTATATAACTCTACATTGATCTGGTACTTCCTGTATATAGCTCCACATTGATCTGGTACTTCCTGTATATAGCTCCACATTGATCTGGTACTTCCTGTATATAACTCACGTATTGTGTATTTTATCATATTCCTCTCATGTTAGTTACTATTTTGTTTTGTATTATTATATTTAAACTCTGATTCATTGGGACGGCTTATAAGCATTTCATAGTATTGTCTACACCAGTTGTATTCGGCACATGTGGCATATCAATATTTGATTTGATTACACTTACACAAGCACACACACACACACACACACACACACACACACACACACACACACACACACACACACACACACACACACACACACACACACACACACACACACACACATACCTATTTAATATCCTATTTTAGTGAGCTAGATACTTCATTAATGAGCCACTGAATAAAACAGATTACTAAGTATGGTTGTCAAATGGCACCATATTCCCTATAGTGCACTACTTTAGACCAGAGCAATATGGGACCATATTCCTATATAGTGCACTACTTTAGACCAGAGCAATATGGGACCATATTCCCTATATAGTGCACTACTTTAGACCAGAGCAATATGGGACCATATTCCCTATATAGTGCACTACTTTAGACCAGAGCAATATGGGACCATATTCCTATATAGTGCACTACTTTAAACCAGAGCAATATGGCACCCTATTCCTATGTAGTGCACTACTTTAGACCAGAGCAATATGGCACTCTATTCCCTATATAGTGCACTACTTTAGACCAGAGCAATATGGCACCCTATTCCCTATCTAGTGCACTACTTTAGATCAGAGCCCTATGGCACCCTATTCCCTATGTAGTGCACTACTTTAGACCAGAGCAATATGGGACCCTATTCCCTATATAGTGCACTACTTTAGACCAGAGCAATATGGCACCCTATTCCCTATATAGTGCACTACTTTAGACCAGAGCAATATGGCACCCTATTCCCTATATAGTGCACTACTTTAGACCAGAGCAATATGGGACCATATTCCCTATATAGTGCACTACTTTAGACCAGAGCAATATGGGACCATATTTCTATATAGTGCACTACTTTAGACCAGAGCAATATGGGACCATATTCCCTATATAGTGCACTACTTTAGACCAGAGCAATATGGGACCATATTCCCTGTATAGTGCACTACTTTAGACCAGAGCAATATGGGACCATATTCCCTATATAGTGCACTATACCAAGGGTATGGCACCCTATTCCCTATATAGTGCACTATACCAAGGGTATGGCACCCTATTCCCTATATAGTGCACTATACCAAGGGTATGGCACCCTATTCCCTATATAGTGCACTATACCAAGGGTATGGCACCTATTCCCTATATAGTGCACTATACCAAGGGTATGGCACCCTATTCCCTATATAGTGCACTATACCAAGGGTATGGCACCCTATTCCCTATATAGTGCACTATACCAAGGGTATGGCACTATTCCCTATATAGTGCACTATACCAAGGGTATGGCACCTATTCCCTATATAGTGCACTATACCAAGGGTATGGCACCTATTCCCTATATAGTGCACTATACCAAGGGTATGGCACCTATTCCCTATATAGTGCACTATACCAAGGGTATGGCACCCTATTCTCTATGTAGTGCACTATACCAAGGGTATGGCACCATATTCCTATATAGTGCACTATACCAAGGGTATGGCACCCTATTCCTATATAGTGCACTATACCAAGGGTATGGCACCCTATTCCCTATATAGTGCACTATACCAAGGGTATGGCACCCTATTCCCTATGTAGTGCACTATACCAAGGGTATGGCACCCTATTCCCTATGTAGTGCACTATACCAAGGGTATGGCAGCCTATTCCCCTATGTAGTGCACTATACCAAGGGTATGGCACCCTATTCCCTATGTAGTGCACTATACCAAGGGTATGGCACCTATTCCCTATATAGTGCACTATACCAAGGGTATGGCACCTATTCCCTATATAGTGCACTATACCAAGGGTATGGCACCCTATTCCCTATATAGTGCACTATACCAAGGGTATGGCACCCTATTCCCTATGTAGTGCACTATACCAAGGGTATGGCACCCTATTCCCTATATAGTGCACTATACCAAGGGTATGGCACCCTATTCCCTATGTAGTGCACTATACCAAGGGTATGGCACCTATTCCCTATATAGTGCACTATACCAAGGGTATGGCACCCTATTCCCTATGTAGTGCACTATACCAAGGGTATGGCACCCTATTCCCTATATAGTGCACTATACCAAGGGTATGGCACCCTATTCCCTATGTAGTGCACTATACCAAGGGTATGGCACCCTATTCCCTATGTAGTGCACTATACCAAGGGTATGGCACCCTATTCCCTATATAGTGCACTATACCAAGGGTATGGCACCCTATTCCCTATGTAGTGCACTATACCAAGGGTATGGCACCCTATTCCTATGTAGTGCACTATACCAAGGGTATGGCACCCTATTCCCTATGTAGTGCACTATACCAAGGGTTTGGCACCATATTCCCTATGTAGTGCACTACTTTAGACCAGAGCAATATGGGACCATATTCCCTATATAGTGCACTACTTTAGACCAGAGCCCTATGGTATCCTGTTCCCTATATTTTGCACTACTTTAGACCAGAGCCCTATGGCACCCTATTCCCTATATAGTGCATTACTTTAGACCAGAGCCCTATGGCACCCTATTCCCTATTTCATGCACTACTTTAGACCAGAGCCCTATGGAACCCTATTCCCTATATAGTGCACTACTGTAGACCGGAGCCCTATGAGACCCTATTCCCTATGTAGTGCACTACTTTAGACCAGAGCCCTATGGCACCCTATTCCCTATGTAGTGCACTACTTTAGACCAGAGCCCTATGGGACCATATTCCCAATATAGTGCACTACTTTAGACCAGAGCAATATGGGACCATATTCCCTATTTCATGCACTACTTTAGACCAGAGCCCTATGGCACCCTGTTCCCTATATAGTGCACTACTTTAGACCAGAGCCCTATTCCCTATATAGTGCACTACTTTTGACCAGAGCCCTATGGCACCCTATTCCCTATTTCATGCACTACTTTAGACCAGAGCCCTATGGAACCCTATTCCTATATAGTGCACTACTGTAGACCGGAGCCCTATGAGACCCTATTCCTATGTAGTGCACTACTTTAGACCAGAGCCCTATGGCACCCTATTCCCTATGTAGTGCACTACTTTAGACCAGAGCCCTATGGGACCATATTCCCAATATAGTGCACTACTTTAGACCAGAGCAATATGGGACCATATTCCCTATTTCATGCACTACTTTAGACCAGAGCCCTATGGCACCCTGTTCCCTATATAGTGCACTACTTTAGACCAGAGCCCTATTCCCTATATAGTGCACTACTTTTGACCAGAGCCCTATGGCACCCTATTCCCTATTTCATGCACTACTTTAGACCAGAGCCCTATGGAACCCTATTCCCTATATAGTGCACTACTGTAGACCGGAGCCCTATGAGACCCTATTCCCTATGTAGTGCACTACTTTAGACCAGAGCCCTATGGCACCCTATTCCCTATGTAGTGCACTACTTTAGACCAGAGCCCTATGGGACCATATTCCCTATATAGTGCACTACTTTAGGCCAGAGCAATATGGGACCATATTCCCTATTTCATGCACTACTTTAGACCAGAGCCCTATGGCACCCTGTTCCCTATATAGTGCACTACTTTAGACCAGAGCCCTATTCCCCTATTAGACCAGAGCCCTATGGCACCCTATTCCCTATATAATGCACTTTTTAGACCAGAGCCCTATGGGACCCTCTTCCCTATATAAGTGCACTACTTTAGACCACAGAACCCTATTCCCTATATAGTGCACTATTTTAGACCAGATGGGCCCAATGGCTTGTGGAACCCTATTCCCTATATAGTGCACTATTTTTGACCAGAGCCCAATGGCACCCTATTCCCTATATAGTGCACTACTTTTGACCACAGCCCTATGGGACCCAATAGTGCAATACTTTAGACCAGAACCCTATGGCACCCTATTCCCTATATAGTGCACTACTTTAGATCAGAACCCTATGGCACCCTATTCCCTATATAGTGCACTACTTTTGACCACAGCCTGAGGGGCGCTGAACAGAAGGAGTGAACTATATAGGGAACAGGTTGATATTTGGAGGACACAGCCTATGTCTTTGCTGTTTGCTCTTTGGGAATGATCTAGATGTGGATTTATTCTCATCTGCAGGGGGGTTTTGCACTCTAATGCCAGTTCTATCATTATTTGGCTAGAAGCTAACCCCCCCTCTTTACATCTCTCTCTCCTGGCGTTTCCTGCTTCCTCTACGGCAGCCCCCTGCTGGATGGAGATACATCTGCCCATTCTGAGTAAACAACTCTATCCTCCTCCACCTCGAAGCACAACCTGTCAGCAGTTTGCTGACACACACACAGCACTACACACAGTACAGGGTAGTTGTTTGAACCCTTGGTATAGCTAACCTTGGTTTAGTTACCCTTGGTATAGTAACCCTTGGAATAGTTTCCTTGGTATAGTAAGTCTTGGCAAAGTTACCCTTGGGATAGCTACCCTTGGTATAGTGAGCCTTGGTATAGTAACCCTTGGTAGAGTTACACTTTGGTATAGATACACTTGGTAGAGTAACCCTTAGCATAGTAACCCTTGGGTAGTAACCCTTGGTATAGTAACCCTTGGTATAGTTACCCTTGGGTACAGTAACCCGTGGGTACAGTAACCCTTGGGTACAGTAACCCTTGGGTACAGTAACCCTTGGGTAGTAACCCTTGGTATAGTAACCCTTAGCATAGTAACCCTTGGTATAGTAACCCTTGGTGGAGTAACCCTTGGTATAGTTACCCTTGGGTAGTAACCCTTGATATAGTAACCCTTGGTAGAGTAACCCTTGGTACAGTAACCCTTGGTTAAGTAACCCTTGGTAGAGTAACCCTTGGTAGAGTAACCCTTGGTATAGTTACCCTTGGTATAGTAACCCTTGGTATAGTAACCCTTGGTATAGTAACCCTTGGGTAGTAACCCTTGGTATAGTTACCCTTGGGTAGTAACCCTTGGGTACAGTAACCCTTGGGTAGTAACCCTTGGGTATAGTAACCCTTGGGTAGTAACCCTTGGTATAGTTACCCTTGGGTACAGTAACCCTTGGGTACAGTAACCCTTGGGTGTAGTAACCCTTGGTTAAGTAACCCTTGGTATAGTTACCCTTGGTATAGTAACTCTTAGCATAGTAACCCTTGGTTAAGTAACCCTTGGTATAGTAACCCTTGGTAGAGTAACCCTTGGTACAGTAACCCTTGGTATAGTAACCCTTGGTAAAGTGACCCTTGGTATAGTTACCCTTGGTAGAGTTACACTTTGGTAGAGTTACCATTTGTAGAGTTACCTTTGGGAGAGTAACCCTTGGGAAAGTTACCCTTTGTATAGTAACGCCTGGTAAAGTAACCCTTGGTATAGTAACTCTTAGCATAGTAACCCTTGGTAAAGTAACCCTTGGTATAGTAACCCTTGGTAGAGTAACCCTTGGGTACAGTAACCCTTGGTATAGTAACCCTTGGTAAAGTAACCATTGGGTAGCAACCCTTGGTAAAGTAACCCTTGGTATAGCAACCCTTGGTAGAGTAACCCTTGGTATAGTAACCCTTGGTACAGTAACCCTTGGGTAGTAACCCTTGGTAAAGTAACCATTGGTTAAGTAATCCTTGGTAGAGTAACCCTTAGCATAGTAACCCTTGGTATAGTAACCCTTGGTATAGCAACCCTTGGTAGAGTAACCCTTGGTATAGTAACCCTTGGTATAGTAACCCTTGGGTAGTAACCCTTGGTATAGCAACCCTTGGTAGAGTAACCCTTGGTATAGTAACCCTTGGTATAGCAACCCTTGGTATAGTAACCCTTGGGTAGTAACCCTTGGTATAGTAACCCTTGGTAGAGTAACCCTTGGTATAGTAACCCTTGGGTAGTAACCCTTGGTATAGTAACCCTTGGTACAGTAACCCTTGGTAGAGCAACCCTTGGTATAGTAACCCTTGGGTAGTAACCCTTGGTATAGTAACCCTTGGTAGAGTAACCCTTGGTATAGTAACCCTTGGGTAGTAACCCTTGGTATAGTAACCCTTGGTACAGTAACCTTGGTAGAGCAACCCTGGTATAGTAACCCTTGGGTAGTAACCCTTGGTAAAGTAACCTTGGTACAGTATTTTACTTTGCTGGCTCCACATAATTTAATCACACCTAACAAGAAGAAAGACAGAGAGATTTTGATGAAATTGAGGAAAGTCAGAACCTGACATGATGAGATGACAGATAGAGGAGAGGCCAGAACCTGACATGATGAGATGACAGTAGAGGAGAGAACCTGACATGATGAGATGACAGTAGAGAGAGAGAACCTGACATGATGAGATGACAGTAGAGGAGAGGCCAGAACCTGACATGATGAGATGACAGTAGAGGAGAGGCCAGAACCTGAAATGATGAGATGACAGTAGAGGAGAGGCCAGAACCTGACATGATGAGATGACAGTAGAGGAGAGAACCTGACATGATGAGATGACAGTAGAGGAGAGGCCAGAACCTGACATGATGAGATGACAGTAGAGGAGAGGCCAGAACCTGAAATGATGAGATGACAGTAGAGGAGAGGCCAGAACCTGACATGATGAGATGACAGTAGAGGAGAGGCCAGAACCTGAAATGATGAGATGACAGTAGAGGAGAGGCCAGAACCTGACATGATGAGATGACAGTAGAGGAGAGGCCAGAACCTGAAATGATGAGATGACAGTAGAGGAGAGAACCTGACATGATGAAGAGACAATAGAGGAGAGGTCAGAGGTCGTTAGAGGATGTTCGTTCTATTGTATGTCTACATTTCTCTGTTCTGATGAAGAGATCCGGTTAGGACATTCCCATCACGCTCACACACTCAATCACATAAAACGCTGTTTCAAACTAATCTCACCTGGCCAGAAAGGAATAAAATGAGTGAGTGAGTGAGTGAGTGAGTGAGTGTGAGTGAGTGAGTGAGTGAGTGAGTGAGTGAGTGGTGGTGAGGAGTGAGTGAGTGAGTGAGTGAGTGAGTGAGCGAGTGAGTGAGTGAGTGAGCGAGTGGGAGCGAGTGAGCGAGCGAGTGAGATGAAACAGTCAAGGCTAACTCTCCCTGGCAGAATAATACAACATACATTTACAGATGTAACAGTAATCAGTCATGTATTCAAGGGAGAGAGAAGGACCTTCAGCTCTGTACAAATAAGACAGGATCAACTTATCATCATCAATACCAAACCACATCAACATCATTTGGCAACCATGGCCCGTATTTTACCAGTTATCAGAGTAGGAGTTCTGATCTAGATCAGGTCCAGTATTCATAAAGATGACCAGAGTAGGAGTTCTGATCTAGGATCAGGTCCAGTATTCATAAAGATGATCAGAGTAGGAGTTCTGATCTAGGATCAGGTCCAGTATTCATAAAGATGACCAGAGTAGGAGTTCTGATCTAGGATCAGGTCCAGTATTCATAAAGATTATCAGAGCAGGAGTTCTGATCTAGGATCAGGTCCAGTATTCATAAAGATGATCAGAGTAGGAGTTCTGATCTAGGATCAGGTCCAGTATTCATAAAGATGACCAGAGTAGGAGTTCTGATCTAGGATCAGGTCCAGTATTCATAAAGATGATCAGAGTAGGAGTTCTGATCTAGGATCAGGTCCAGTATTCATAAAGATGACCAGAGTAGGAGTTCTGATCTAGGATCAGGTCCAGTATTCATAAAGATTATCAGAGCAGGAGTTCTGTTCTAGGATCAGGTCCAGTATTCATAAAGATTAACAGAGTAGGAGTTCTGATCTAGGATCAGTATTCATAAAGATGATCAGAGTTGGAGTTCTGATTTAGAATAGAACGTCTGTTATAATCTGTTGTAGTAGAAGTCTAGATTAGAATAGAATGTCTGTTTATAATCTGTTGTCGTAGAAGTCTAGACTAGAATAGAATGTCTGTTATAATCTGTTGTAGTAGAAGTCTAGACTTGAAAAGAATGTCCGTTATAATCTGTTGTAGTAGAAGTCTAGACTAGAATAGAATGTCTGTTTATAATCTGTTGTCGTAGAAGTCTAGACTAGAATAGAATGTCTCTTATAATCTGTTGTCGTAGAAGTCTAGACTAGAATAGAATGTCTCTTATAATCTGTTGTCGTAGAAGTCAGACTAGAATAGAATGTCTCTTATAATCTGTTGTAGTAGAAGTCTAGGCTACAATAGAATCTCTGTTTATAATCTGTTGTCATAGAAGTCTAGACTAGAATAGAATGTCTGTTTATAATCTGTTGTAGTAGAAGTCTAGACTAGAATAGAATGTCTGTTATAATCTGTTGTCAGAAGTCTAGACTAGAATAGAATGTCTGTTTATAATCTGTTGTAGTAGAAGTCTAGACTAGAATAGAATGTCTGTTATAATCTGTTGTAGTAGAAGTCTAGACTAGAATAGAATGTCCGTTATAATCTGTTGTCATAGAAGTCTAGACTAGAATAGAATGTCTGTTATAATCTCTTGTAGTAGAAATCTAGACTAGAATAGAATGTCTGTTATAATCTGTTGTAGTAGAAATCTAGACTAGAATAGAATGTCTGTTATAATCTGTTGTAGTAGAAATCTAGACTAGAATAGAATGTCTGTTATAATCTGTTGTAGTAGACGTCTAGACTAGAATAGAATGTCATTTATAATCTGTTGTCGTAGAAGTCTAGACTTGAATAGAATAGTTATATCTCTTGTAGTAGAAATCTAGACTAGAATAGAATGTCTGTTATAGAAATCTAGACTAGAATAGAATGTCTGTTATAATCTGTTGTAGTAGATGTCTAGACTAGAATAGAATGTCTGTTATAATCTGTTGTAGTAGAAATCTAGACTAGAATAGAATGTCTGTAATAATCTGTTGTAGTAGATGTCTAGACTTGAATAGAAGTTTATAAGAGAAGTCTAGACTAGAATAGAATGTCTGTTATAATCTCTTGTAGTAGAAATCTAGACTAGAATAGAATGTCTGTTATAATCTGTTGTAGTAGAAATCTAGACTAGAATAGAATGTCTGTTATAATCTGTTGTAGTAGAAATCTAGACTAGAATAGAATGTCTGTTATAATCTGTTGTAGTAGAAATCTAGACTAGAATAGAATGTCTGTTATAATCTGTTGTAGTAGAAATCTAGACTAGAATAGAATGTCTGTTATAATCTGTTGTAGTAGAAATCTAGACTAGAATAGAATGTCTGTTATAATCTGTTGTAGTAGACGTCTAGACTAGAATAGAATGTCCGTTATAATCTGTTGTCGTAGAAGTCTAGACTAGAATAGAATGTCTGTTATAATCTCTTGTAGTAGAAATCTAGACTAGAATAGAATGTCTGTTTATAATCTGTTGTCGTAGAAGTCTAGACTTGAAAAGAATGTCTGTTATAATCTGTTGTAGTAGAAGTCTAGACTAGAATAGAATGTCTGTTTATAATCTGTTGTCGTAGAAGTCTAGACTAGAATAGAATGTCTCTTATAATCTGTTGTCGTAGAAGTCTAGACTAGAATAGAATGTCTGTTTATAATCTGTTGTCGTAGAAGTCTAGACTAGAATAGAATGTCTCTTATAATCTGTTGTAGTAGAAGTCTAGGCTACAATAGAATCTCTGTTTATAATCTGTTGTAGAATGTCTGTTTATAATCTGTTGTAGTAGAAGTCTAGACTAGAATAGAATGTCTGTTTATAATCTGTTGTCGTAGAAGTCTAGACTAGAATAGAATGTCTCTTATAATCTGTTGTCGTAGAAGTCTAGACTAGAATAGAATGTCTCTTATAATCTGTTGTAGTAGACGTCTAGACTAGAATAGAATGTCCGTTATAATCTGTTGTCGTAGAAGTCTAGACTAGAATAGAATGTCTGTTATAATCTGTTGTAGTAGAAATCTAGACTAGAATAGAATGTCTCTTATAATCTGTTGTAGTAGAAGTCTAGACTAGAATAGAATGTCTGTTATAATCTGTTGTAGTAGAAATCTAGACTAGAATAGAATGTCTGTTTATAATCTGTTGTCGTAGAAGTCTAGACTAGAATAGAATGTCTCTTATAATCTGTTGTCGTAGAAGTCTAGACTAGAATAGAATGTCTCTCATAATCTGTTGTAGTAGAAGTCTAGACTAGAATAGAATGTCTGTTATAATCTGTTGTAGTAGAAATCTAGACTAGAATAGAATGTCTGTTATAATCTGTTGTAGTAGAAATCTAGACTAGAATAGAATGTCTGTAATAATCTGTTGTAGTAGATGTCTAGACTTGAATAGAATGTCCGTTATAATCTGTTGTCGTAGAAGTCTAGACTAGAATAGAATGTCTGTTATAATCTCTTGTAGTAGAAATCTAGACTAGAATAGAATGTCTGTTATAATCTGTTGTAGTAGAAATCTAGACTAGAATAGAATGTCTGTTATAATCTGTTGTAGTAGAAATCTAGACTAGAATAGAATGTCTGTTATAATCTCTTTGTAGTAGAAATCTAGACTAGAATAGAATGTCTGTTATAATCTGTTGTAGTAGAAATCTAGACTAGAATAGAATGTCTGTTATAATCTGTTGTAGTAGAAATCTAGACTAGAATAGAATGTCTGTTATAATCTGTTGTAGTAGACGTCTAGACTAGAATAGAATGTCCGTTATAATCTGTTGTCGTAGAAGTCTAGACTAGAATAGAATGTCTGTTATAATCTCTTGTAGTAGAAATCTAGACTAGAATAGAATGTCTGTTTATAATCTGTTGTCGTAGAAGTCTAGACTTGAAAAGAATGTCTGTTATAATCTGTTGTAGTAGAAGTCTAGACTAGAATAGAATGTCTGTTTATAATCTGTTGTCGTAGAAGTCTAGACTAGAATAGAATGTCTCTTATAATCTGTTGTCGTAGAAGTCTAGACTAGAATAGAATGTCTCTTATAATCTGTTGTCGTAGAAGTCTAGACTAGAATAGAATGTCTCTTATAATCTGTTGTAGTAGAAGTCTAGGCTACAATAGAATCTCTGTTTATAATCTGTTGTCGTAGAAGTCTAGACTAGAATAGAATGTCTGTTTATAATCTGTTGTAGTAGAAGTCTAGACTAGAATAGAATGTCTGTTTATAATA
The DNA here is from genome assembly GCF_018296145.1 of Oncorhynchus tshawytscha. Taxonomy (NCBI): domain Eukaryota; kingdom Metazoa; phylum Chordata; class Actinopteri; order Salmoniformes; family Salmonidae; genus Oncorhynchus; species Oncorhynchus tshawytscha. Next base: position 45,274 of record NW_024608108.1, read on the forward strand.
CACATGGTTTGTAGTGTAGCGAAAAGTCTAGCAGTAATAACGAACAAGTAATCTAACTAACAATTCAAAAAAAACTACTGTCTTATACACAGTGTAAGGGGATAAAGAATATGTACATAAGGATATATGAATGAGTGATGGTACAGAGCAGCATAGGCAAGATACAGTAGATGATATCGAGTACAGTATATACATATGAGATAAGTATGTAAACCAAGTGGCATAGTTAAAGTGGCTAGTGATACATGTATTACATAAGGATGCAGTCGATGATATAGAGTACAGTATCAACGTATGCATATGAGATGAACAATGTAGGGTAAGTAACATTATATAAGGTAGCATTGTTTAAAGTGGCTAGTGATATATTTACATCATTTCCCATCAATTCCCATGATTAAAGTGGCTGGAGTAGAGTCAGTGTCATTGACAGTGTGTTGGCAGTAGCCACTCAATGTTAGTGGTGGCTGTTTAACAGTCTGATGGCCTTGAGATAGAAGCTGTTTTTCAGTCTCTCGGTCCCAGCTTTGATGCACCTGTACTGACCTCGCCTTCTGGATGACAGCGGGGTGAACAGGCAGTGGCTCGGGTGGTTGATGTCCTTGATGATCTTTATGGCCTTCCTGTAGCATCGGGTGGTGTAGGTGTCCTGGAGGGCAGGTAGTTTGCCCCGGTGATGCGTTGTGCAGACCTCACTACCCTCTGGAGAGCCTTACGGTTGAGGCGGTGCAGTTGCCATACCAGGGCGGTGATACAGCCCGCCAGGATGCTCTTCTGTAGAAGTTTGTAGTGCTTTTGGTGACAAGATTTCTTCAGCCTCCTGAGGTTGACTAGAATAGAATCTGTTATAATCTGTTGTAGTAGAAGTCTAGACTTAGAATAGAATGTCGTTATAATCTGTTGTCGTAGAAGTCTAGACTAGAATAGAATGTCTGTTATAATCTCTTGTAGTAGAAATCTAGACTAGAATAGAATGTCTGTTTATAATCTGTTATTTGTAGTAGAAATCTAGACTAGAATAGAATGTCCGTTATAATCTGTTGTCGTAGAAGTCTAGACTAGAATAGAAATGTCTGTTATAATCTGTTGTGGAAATCTAGACTAGAATAGAATGTCTGTTATAATCTGTTGTAGTAGATGTCTAGACTTGAATAGAATGTCTCTTATAATCTGTTGTCGTAGAAGTCTAGACTAGAATAGAATGTCCGTTATAATCTGTTGTCGTAGAAGTCTAGACTAGAATAGAATGTCTGTTATAATCTCTTGTAGTAGAAATCTAGACTAGAATAGAATGTCTGTTATAATCTGTTGTAGTAGAAATCTAGACTAGAATAGAATGTCTGTTATAATCTGTTGCCGTAGAATTCTAGACTAGAATATAATGTCTGTTATAATCTGTTGTAGTAGAAATCTAGACTAGAATAGAATGTCTGTTATAATCTGTTGTAGTAGAATTCTAGACTAGAATAGAATGTCTGTTATAATCTGTTGTCGTAGAATTCTAGACTAGAATAGAATGTCTATTAACCTCTACAGTATCGGTGTCCCTAAACCGGGGATGGTTGTTGCTGACGTGCGCTAATGTAGTAAAACATCAGCCAACTTTCCGAGACATAAACATGTCTTATATGGGCAGAAAGCTTAAATTATTGTTAGTCTAACTGCAGTGTCCAATTTACAGTAGCTATTACAGTGAAATAATAACATGCTATTGTTTGAGGAGAGTTCACAACAACGAAACACTTTAATCACAGGAACTGATTCAAACATTCACCTTTGAAGGTAAATAATGTACTTACATTCATTCATTCTGCTCTGATTTGTCATCCTGAGGGTCCCAGAGTGTCACACCCTGATCTTTTCATCTGTCTTTGTGATTGTCTCCACCCCCAGGTGTTACCCATCTTCCTCATTATCCCCAGTGTTTTTATATCTGGGTTCTCTGTTTTTCTGTTGTTAGTTAGTTTTGTTTCGTCAAGCCTATCAGCATTTTCTCGTGCTCCTGTCTTTCTCTGGTTCCTGTTTATTCGGTTTCCCGGTTTTGACCATTCTGCCTGCCTTGACCCTGAACCTCCCTTGCCATTCTGCCTGCCTTGACCCTGAACCTCCCTGCCATTCTGCCTGCCTTGACCCTGAACCTCCCTGCCATTGTGCCTGCCTTGACCCTGAACCTCCCAGCCATTCTGCCTGCCCTGACCCTGAACCTCCCTGCCATTCTGCCTGCCTTGACCCTGAACCTCCCTGCCATTCTGCCTGCCTTGACCCTGAACCTCCCTGCCATTCTGCCTGCCTTGACCCTGAACCTCCCTGCCATTCTGCCTGCCTTGACCCTGAACCTCCCTGCCATTCTGCCTGCCTTGACCCTGAACCTCCCTGCCATTCTGCCTGCCTTGACCCTGAACCTCCAAGCCATTCTGTAACTGGTCACACCACCCTGATTACTGACCCTGGATTACTGACCCTGAACCTCCCTGCCATTCTGTACCTTGTCAGACCACCCTGGATTATTGACCTCTGCCCTGACCCTGACCCTGACCCTGACCCTGCCTGCTGTTCAGTACCTTTCGGGCTCTGCTCTGGATTACTGACCTCTGTCCTGACCCTGACCCTGACCCTGACTGCCGTTCTGTACCTTTCGGGCTCTGCTCTGGATGACTGACCTCTGCTCTTTAACCTGTCGTTTGTCCCCCTGTTCTAGTAATACACTTGTGTTACCCGAAACTGTCTGCATCTGCGTCTTCTCCTGAGTCTTGACACAGAGATCAAATCAAATCAAATTTATATATATAGCCCTTCGTACATCAGCTGATATCTCAAAGTGCTGTACAGAAACCCAGCCTAAATCCCCAAACAGCAAGCAATGCAGGTGTAGAAGCACGGTGGCTAGGAAATCCTCCCTAGAAGTTTTCACTCTGCGTGCAATGAAGGCAAGAGAAGTGACACAATTTCACCTGGTTAATATTGCCTGCTAACCTGGATTTCTTTTAGATAAATATGCAGGTTTAAAAAATATATACTTCTGTGTATTGATTTTAAGAAAGGCATTGATATTTGTGTTGGCATAGTTTTGTTTGATAAAATCTATTGTTATATTCAAAGGAAGGAACTGGGTTCTACAGTTTGAACTAACGCTGATGTGTTTCGCTGGGTCGTTCTTCTTCTCTCGTTTCGACGTGGTACCGAGTGAGGGAAGGTGGTTGGATGATGGAATAATGAGACAAACACCGAGCATGCGGACAGATGTGTCGTTCCTCTTGTCTGCCTGTTTGACAAACAAACATAATGAGCTCTGTGACTAACACTGAGACACACGCACACACACACACACACACACACACACACACACACACAGACACACACACACACACACATACTGAGACACACACACTGATACATACACACTGAGACACACACACTGAGACACACACACTGAAACATACACACTGAGACACACACACTGATACACACATACAGACACACACTGAGACACACACACTGAGACACACACACTGAGACACACACAGACACACACTGAGACACACACAGTGACACACTGAGACACACACACAGAGACATACACACTGAGACACACACACTGAGACACACACACAGAGACACACACAGAGACACACACACAGTGACACACACACTGAGACACACACACAGAGACATACACACTGAGACACACACACTGAGACACACACACAGAGACACACACAGAGACACACACACAGTGACACACACACTGAGACACACACACTGAGACATACACACTGAGACACACACACTGAGACACACACACTGAGACACACACACTGATACACACACACACTGATACACACACACTGATACACACACACACACACACTGATGCAAACACACACACACACACACACACACACACACACACACACTGAGACACATACAGACTGAGGCACAAACGCACATACAGAGATACAGACGCACTCACTTGTCTATACACTACATGTCCATAATGTGTACAACCACAGCAGTGGAACGACTCATGACAAAAACAAACAAGTAAACAAATAAATAGACAGAGAGCAGAAACAATACTCCAAGCCGCAGCTCCATAATACATTTCAGACATGGAGAGCTGATGCTACCAGCTACTATATTAGAT